>NC_067400.1:581220600-581478100 GCF_016432865.1 Antechinus flavipes
TGGGAAAGGGAACCTAGCATGTTTTTAGGCAGTGCCAAAGGAGTTAGTAAGTAATAAAGAGCTCATCTTGAACACAGAGAGAGTGTATTGTCAATATCTAATTATATTTAGTTTAGATGCCATATTTTCAGAAGGGTATGGGCAAAGGGAGCACATGCAGAAAAGGAGACGTGGCTGGGTTATAGGGTTGGAAAAATGGGCCACTCAGGGATCCACCGAGAGTGGGAGGGAGGACAATGGCTAAAGGGTACAAAGGGAAGGGTCAGTTTTGATGAAAGGGAGGAGAAAGGACAGGTGAAGACTTGTAAGAGCTCTGAGGTTTGGAATAGGGGATCCTCTTAATTTTCTTAGTCAAGTGAAAGGCAAGGCCATTTGCCAAGAGGGGTGGTGGATGTTTCCAGGGAAAGAAGCTTAGAAGCAGTTGATATGTGGGATAGAGTCATCTAGGAAGGGTAAAAAGATGGTCGTGTTAAAGTGAGATTGGCTCGTGTGATTTTGGAGTGGCGCGCTCCCTGATTTCCTCCCACACTGTCCAGTTGCTTGGGAATAGGAATGGATGAGGCAGGTGGCCGGACTGGCCCAGGATCGAGCCTTGGCAGAGGGACAAAGGGCAAAAGGATTCAAGGGTAGAAGGGCCTTCATGGTGGAATTGGTTAACTAGGTCAGCACTGGCAGGGGAGGGGAGGGAAGGAGACGAGAGAGTGTGGTGGGAACGAAGAACAGTTTGAGGAGGAGAGAAGCAATAGGAGGCAGGGAGCAAGAAGAAGAGACTGTTCAAAGGGGAAATGTGGAGTTCAAGGTCATGGAGATAGAACAGTTTTTATAAGACAATCTTATGTTCTAAGGCCTTCCTGGCTCTGATATACCATGTTCTAAGGGCCCTCCCAGCTCTGACATCCCATGTTCTAAGGGTCCTCCTGGCTCTGACCTCCTGGGTTCTAAGGGCCTTCCCAACTCTGACATCCTGTGTTCTAAGTTCCCTCCCAGCTTTGACATTCTTTGTTCTAAGTTCCCTCCCAGCTCTGACCTCCTGGGTTCTAAGGGCCCTCCCAACTCTGACATCCTGTGTTCTAAGTTCCCTCCCAGCTCTGACATTCTTTGTTCTAAGGGCCCTCCAGGCTCTGACCTCCTGGGTTCTAAGGGCCCTGCAGGCTCTGACATCCTGGGTTCTAAGATCCTTTCCTTATACCTGACAGTCCATGCTCTATTCTCACTCTAACTGACATTCTGTGGCTTACTGGTTCTTTTTTCCCCAGCGCTGTCCCATCAAGCTCCCAGCCCCAGCTAGGCCCCGATGGGGCTGTTCGGGTCTGGACATAAGCAACAAGACCTATGAGACCATCGTCAGCCTGGGCCCCACGCAGACCAACAACAGAAGAGCCCACACAGAAGAGCTCCCTCCTCCTCTCCCTGTCAAAAGCCCTTCCCGGGCCTCCTCCCAAGGTCGGATAGGACATGGGAGTGGAGGTAAAGTAGTCCTCCCTGGTCCCATCTGAATGCTGGGGAAGGGATTAGTAATTTCTCAGTGGGATTTTTTCCTTTTCTGTGCATCCACTGTATACCTGTCTCTGTAGGGAGACAAAAAAAAATAGGATATTTAAGCTTTTTGGGTCATTTAAACTTTTGTATCCTCAAAATCCTGCACACAGAAAGCATTTAATAATATTTGTTGAATTGAAGTTTTTTTTACTTTACACAATTTCTCCCCTCTAAGTCTCTGCATTTAGGGATTTGGGCAGAGACCGATACAAATACCACAAACATATATTAAGTGCCTCCTGTGTGCAGAGCTTCCCCTATTAGATTGGTGGAGGGTGGGATAACTAGTTGTGATAAGTCCTGGTCCCTGTCTCTGAGAAGTCCACGTATCAGAAGGAGTAGCACACTAAGAAGGAGAAAAGGTACTTTATGATAGGAGCCATTCAGCCCAGGCTACATCTCTGCAGTATCCCTACTGTACTAGTACAGTGGACAAAATCTAAGAATTTAGATTTAAGAATCTAAGATTTTAGTTGTAAAATCTAAGAATCCCTAAGGAGAGACCTCTGCAGCTGACTGGACCAGCCCACACCCTCTCCAGTGATAGGAGCCCGCTGCCTATGGAGGTGGCCAGTTTTATTCCTTTTTTCATATACCAGGGCTTCCTCTGCCTCGAGGCAGCTTCCCCACACTGCTCTTGGCTCTGCCCTTTGGAACCAAACAGAATAAGCATAACCCCTTGCCCACATAACAGCCCTGCAGATAACGTGAACCCGGCTGGCTGTCCCCTTCCCTGGGCCTTCTCTGAGCTGAGCATCCCCCATATCCCCCCCGTTGTGGGGCCTAATCCCCAATCCCTTCTGGTACCATCTTGGTTAGCCTCCTCAGGATGTACCCCGATTTATCCATGTCTTCCTTCCAATATGACTCATGGAAATGAACAGAGTGAGACAGCTTGAGCACACACTGTTTACATAAGGGCAGTTCCTCTAAAAGCATTTGGTGAAATGTTTAAATACACATGTAAAATGTTAAGCAATTATCAGAAGTTAGAGGACAAGAGATAGCCCCAGAATCGAATAAACAGTCAATCAGTCAACAAGCTTTTATGATGCACCGAGCTTATACCAGGTACTGGGCTAAGTTATAAAAGACAAAATTAGAATTGTCCCTACCCTCAAAGAGCTTACATTCTAACTGGTGAGAAAATACATATATATGCAGGTATAAATACAAAAATGGACACGAGGTAACCTTGAAGAAGGAATTCTTAACCTGGGAGGCGCACGAATGGTTTTCAAGGAATATGTAAAATTGTATCATTTTTCTATTCTATTTTGATTTTGATTCATTCATAAATGAAATTTGGCATTTCCTTCGATTATGAATTCACGCGAAAAACACCATCTTGAGAAAGGGTCTGGAGATATCCCCAGATTGTCAAGGGGTCCTTGGGAATAAAGGGAAGGGAACAGGAATAAACACTTCCAAGCACCCATTACTTGGCGAAGTAGTTAATTAATTAATGTGTTAATTAAGCATTTTACAAATGATATCTCATTTGATCCTCCCAACAATCCTGGGAGGTAGGGGCTATTCCTATCTCCATTTTATGGTTGAGGAAACTAAAGTGGATTGCCGAGGGTCACACAGCTAGTAAGTGCCTGAGGATAGATTTAAACTCTGGTTTTTCTGATTCCAGTTCCAGTGTTCTATCCATTCCACCACCTGGTTTCACTGATCACAAAGTCCAGGTGAGAACCCCTGCCTTAAAGTAGTGGTTCTCAAAGTATGGTGCAGAGACTCCTTCCAAAGAGTCTACAAATCCAATGTTTTTATTTCTAATATTAAATATCTGTAAATATAACCCACAGAAATCAAAACTCTTTGGACAGATCCTCAATAATTTTAATAGTATAAAGATACTGAGAACAAAAGTTTGAAAAGCACTTTTTTAGAGGGAAAGGCCCTTACAGATGGGAGGAGGAGGATCAGGAAACAGATCACAAAACTAGATCTGATCCTTGAAGGAAACTAAGACTTTCAAGAGGTAGAGGGCAGGATTAGAACGTCTCTTCCAAGCATAGGTGACAGCCTGGAGGTAGAAGGCAGAGTACAGGCCAGCATGTCTGTTCCTTAGAACATGCAGACAGGAGTCGTCGGCTAAAATAAAGACAAGTAGAGCCTTAAATGTCAAACAGAGGAGTTCTCACTTGATCCTAGAATCAATAGGAAGTCATTGGAGTCTAATGAGAAGGGGAGTGACTTGTACTTTAGGAATTGACTTTGGCAGCACGGAGAGATGGACTTCAGTGAGGAGAGATGGGAACAAGAGACATTGGTCTGAGGGCTCCTGGGATAGCCCAATCAAAAGGGGGCAGATGAGGGTGGTGGCCATGTGAGGGGAAAGGCCCCCTGTGAGCGATGTTATGGAAAGTAGAAGGGGTGTGTTCTGGCCATGGATTGCTTATGGGGGATGAATGGAAATGAAGAATGAAGGTAAAAAGTTGGGGATGGAATAGGGATTCCTCAACAGAATAGGGACTGGGAATGGGGGCGGGGGGAGGATGTTGAGTTAAGATGCTTATGGGACAAGTCAAATGTCCAATAGACAATTGATGATTCAGACTTGAAATTTAGGTGAGAGAAACAGAGAGAGACAGATACAGTGACAGAGAGAAACAGAGAAAGAGAGGAGAGAGAGAAAGACAGAGAAAATACAGAGAGACAGAGAGACATTGAGAGAGAAACAGAGAGAGAGGGGGAGGAAGGGACAACGAGACAGAGAGACAGAGACAGTGAGACAGAGAGACATTGAGAGACAGACAGCGACAGAGAATGAGACAGAGATATAGTGAGACAGAGAGACACAGAGAGAGACAGAGACAGACTTTGAGAGAAAGGAAAAGAGAGAAGAGACAGATGATGAAAGAGAAAAAGAGAAAATGAGAGAAAGAGAGAAAGACAGAGACAGAGACTAGAACTGAAGAGATAAATCAGTCCAACCAAGAAGTGTTTTAAGAGCATGGCAGGGCCAGGCAATCAAACATGCATTAAGTACTTCTGTGTTTTAAGCCTTAGCAACATAAATATAATCAAAAAGAAAGATAATACCTTTAAGAGGCTTCCATTCTAATAGAGAAAGAAAACACTTGCACCCAAAAAAAGGGGGGGAGCCGAAAAAGATCAGAAAAATAGAGGGAAAAGGCACCCACTTGGGAGTATAGAGGTGAAATCTGGAGAATCAGAAGCCCATCTCCCAGTTCTGCAGCTTCGTTGTCTCCCTTGACCTTCATATTCATTCATCTCACACATCCAGAGAATCCCCACTCTGGATCAACTCAAATAATAGGAGACAGCACATAGGTTTCAGCTGAAAGATCCCGTGATCCTTAGGGTACAGCAGAGGGGGATGGCTCCTTTTCCTTAATTCCCATTTCCACAGATAAAATTGTGCCATGTTCTGAGGCCCATCTATTTGTCAGCCCCAAGAACTTGGGTGGTCCTTTCTGGGTCTTCAGAGCCAGGGAGCAGCACCCACAGAAGCAGATTCCAGGCTGCATCTCCATGGGGATTGCTTCCCTGGATTCTGGCCCTGGAGCTGGGCTAGAAACAAGACCAGTGGTCTCTAAGTCCTGCCAGCTCCTGGTACTGGTGGACCCATTTAGTCAACATTTGGTGTTTGTGGTGACAAGGAAAGGAAATAGGGCATGGGATAGGGGGAGATAGTCTACTATTGATTCACAGTAATATGTTGGCTAAAGGATGAAACACCACCATCATCATCCTTATCATTATTAATTATACAGATGGCCCAGAAGTTCTCAGCTCGGGCTCAGAACCACCTGGATCCCTGGAGTCACCATCTGTGTTCAGTCCATCCACCTCCAGCATCTCCAGTCCCACAGAAAGTATTCTTACCCGGCCAGCCAGCTGTAGCTCCTCAAGTCCTCGAGTCCCAGGCCAGACTGAGGCCTGTTCGGAGGAAAACCTCTGGGAGGCCTCGGGGACAGCTCATCCCCTCCCACCCTCAGGGACCACCTCTCCTGAGCAGCTTCCTCCAGTCAGGTTCAGGTAAGTAAGTGTGACACACTGGGCCTATGTTGAAAAACATTTTATTTATTTATTTAGGTTGAAAAATATTTAATTCTAACTTACCCAATCTCCCCTGCCCAGAGTCAGAGGAATATTCTAAATGATCCATTGATCCAGCGTCTAGCATCTGTAGGTGGAAGAAAGCCCTTAACTTTCTCTCCCTGTGGTTGTTACAGATTTCAAGGAAATCAGGGTCCAGGGGGAGCCCCAGAAATTGTGAGATTGGTGATTGGTATTCATACAGTGCTTTGAAGTTTCCAATTTTCTTCTTTGAACCTCATATCAGTCTTGGGAAGTGGGAACTACAATATTAGAGATGCAGAGATTGGAGCCTGTAGCTGGTACAGTGAATAGAAATTACAAAGAAATTAAATTAAATTAAAAAGAATAGAAAGAAATTCAAGTAAGTTCAGATTGCTTTTGGCCAAACAGCTATTCAGAAATCAGAGGTGGTATTTGAACCTGGGTCTTCTTGAACTCTATCCATTATATCATACTCCTCATGGAGAGATGATAGGAAAGAGGGTGGAGAGGGGTTAAATGGGCAAAGAAAGAAGGGGGTTCTGGGTTGTATTGGGAAAGAATTTTGGAATCAGGAGGCCCAAAGAGTTTAAGTCTGACCCTGCCATTTATCCTTAGACAAATCTGCTTTGTTTTTTGGGAACTTGGATTCCTCTTCTATAAAATGAGTGGATTAGATTAGATGGCTTCTAAAGTCCCTTCTAATTGTAAAGCCGGTGATCCCAGAGGAGAGGAGGTGGAAGGTTATCCTGTGTTTGGGGAGGGGGCAAGGACCGCCCTAGTTCCCACCCCCTCTTGTCCCTCTCCCTGTTTGCCTTCACCAGGAATTCCTGGACAAAGACTATAGCCACCCCACCCTGGTCAGCCCGGGCTATGACCCAGGCTCCCCATCCCAGAGCCCTCTCCAACCTCCATATTGTGGCTTTAAGAGATCTGGCCCTACCTGACCATGTCTAGTATCACTTCCACCCCTTCTTGTCTTCTAGCTCAGAGAGCACTCGATCCTATCGCCGTGGTGGTCGAGGCCTGGAAGACACCCCTGTGGCCAGGCAGCTGCCCCCTGGGCCCTTGGCCAGAAGAGCTGTATCGGTATGAAACCTAGAACAGCTTTTTGGGGAGGAACAAGCTAGAGGAACTGAGGATGGGAGGGCTGGAAAATGGAGGGAGTGTGGAGAATTTCGGTCAAAGTCTTGGAGAGACTGAGAATTTGGGGTTTGAGATTTAACAGTTTGTTGTTGGGGTCTGGTCCTGAGCACCCCATTTTAGGAAGGAAAATGATAAACTAGAGAGTTTCCACAAGGGAACTGGGATGGTGAAGGGCTCTGATTCTCTATTATGTGAGAGGATTGTGGAAGGAATAAGGGATGTTTCTCCTGGAGAAGAAAACACCCGGGGAACATCCTGAGAACTGTGGTCAAGGGTTGGAAGAGTAGTCACTACATGGGAGAAGCATTAGTCTTTTCCCCTTTGGCCCCAGAGGACAGAACCAGGTCCAAAGAAGGAGCAGAAGGAGCAGAGACAAATTTGGGATGGATCCAAGGAAAGGCCTCATGACAATGAGAAGCGTCCATAAGTGGACCAGACTGCTGTGGGAGGGAAGGCGTCTCTGTGGGTGGGGTGGCGATTCTTTGGGGACGATAGGTTGGACTAGATGAGGTCTGAGACAGCTTGATATAATGCATCAAGCCCTGGATCTGCCTCAGATGTTTCCTGGGGAAGTTAAATGCCTCAGTTTCCCCATCTGTAAAATAAGAATAACCAGTTACTTTACAGGATTGTGATGGTGAAGAAATGAAAACCTTAGAAGAGTATGGAAATGTCAGCTTATTATTAACCTTCCAAATCTAAAATCCTGTCCTGTTTTGGGACTGGGGATAAATTGTTGGAAGTTGGGGTGATGGTATTGAGAGTATGAAGTGAGGGCTCGGATGTGATTGAGGACTGAGCCTTTGGGGACTGGTCTCAGGGTTTTAGGGAGTGTTGGGGATGTGGGATCCAGCTTCTGGCGTGGTTACTGATGATGTGAGCCCAGGGTGCTGGAGACACACTCCGTGGTCTCTTCCATCCATGGGCTTCACAGTGCCCCCCATTTATGAGGGCGAGGGGGTAGGGCATGCTCCTGGAACTTTCACCCACCTCTCCCCTCCTACACATACACAGATCCCCCTTCCCAGCCAGCCCCAGGGGAAATCCAAAAGAACTAAGTCCCTGACAGACGGCCGGATGGAGGACACCCGATCCCCCTCCACCTGCTCCCAGGGGGACGTGAGTGTGGCTCCGTACACTGAGGATGAGCAGAGCTGGGTAAGCCGTGCTTGCTGACTTGGGAATGGCAAGGAGGAGAAAGAAAGCCAGAACTTCAGAGAGTTGGAGATATAGATAGATAGATAGATATGGAGAGAGAGAGAGACAGAGAGAGACAGAGACAGAGACAGAGACAGACAGAGAGAGAGAGAGAGAGACAGAGACAGAGACAGACAGAGAGAGAGAGAGACAGAGAGAGAGAGAGACAGAGACAGAGACAGACAGAGAGAGAGAGAAAGAGACAGAGAGAGAGACAGACAGACAGAGACAGAGAGACGGAGATCCATCAGGATTCTCCTGGAACTTTCTGAAAGATTCCTGGTTATATGAGTGAATTAGGGAGAGCAGGGGCTGGCCAGGGGCCCAGGGTGACTGTCAGAAACCCCTGGGCTCGGGAGGTGGGTGGCAGGAAGCTGCAGCCTTGGTTCATTGAAATTTCCTCTCCCCAGGATGGCGTCACTGAAGCAGACGGCTCCAAAACTGGACTCCTCTTGGCCAGTTCCGTGAAGCTTTCACAGGACTGACCCCCCCTCCCATACCCTGCCCAGGCTGGGCTTGGGCCATCCCCATCAGAGAAGATCCCCGGCTGGGACTGGGACCAGTGGTCAGCTCAGAGGATCAGCGATCCAGGGGCGTGCTTGGTCCCGAATTCCTCTTGCTGACCACATCCTGGCAGAGGACTCACTCAAACCTGGGGTCATTCTGAGGCAGTGGCAACCAGGGAGGGTTGAGGTGGACTTTTCAGCTGTATCCAGGACCCCCCCATTCTTGGATCTCTGCTTTTGTTTCACCATCGTCACCAGTGTGACAATCCCAGCTGAGAGGCTAGTCTTGGCTAATTTTTTTTCTCCCAGTGAGGCTTTGATGGTGGATTCTAAGATAGTTATTGCCGGACTCCCCCCTAACAGACTAAAAACTGATTTTCTTCCTCATCTCCCTTCCCCTAAGACAAGAACTACACCGACTCCATCAAATATAAGATAGGGCTGGGCTCTGTTTTCCCCATCATTTATTCATTTAACAAACATTTCTCTTGACCCTTTTCTTTGTGCTGAACCTTATGCAGAGGAATCAATCTCTGCCCTCAGAGTTAGTAGGAAAGCTTACATTGTCCAGAAGGTCGGGACTGTGTCTCTTCCATCAGGTCCAAGGGAAAAAAAGCCTCTGGGTTCAGAGAGTATTCCGGCTCGGCTGTTTCTGGGGCTGGTCCTCAAACCCTGGCCTTGGGACACTGCAGGTGAAGAAGAAAAAAAGAGAGGGGCAAGGAGTTATCAGACAGAAAGCTTAGCCAGGGGTGGGTAAGCAAAGCCAGAGTTCTGTCCCCCACAGCAGAAAATAGGAAGACATTTCCCCAGCACTCAGGTCAGAGAGAGGAAGAAAAGAGGAAGGGAAACTAGGGACGTGTGGGTCACCCTTCTCTGAATCCCATCTTCCCCCTCCTGCAGCCAGTCCTGATTTCACCAACTCAAGAGTTCTCTTGCCTGGGAGGAAGGAAGGAAAGGGAAGTGGGTAGATGTGACCCCAGAGGGAATGAATTAAGGATTTCCCCATGGTCTATCCCAGTGTCCAGCATTCTACTATGAGACATCCTTTGAGATCTTAAAGGCTTCCGGGTCCCCAAGAGCTCTCAGTGAACATTCAGATAGTTTTGGAAGGGGGAACGAAAGATAGGAGGGGACCTTCTTAGGAATCTGTTAGGAGAGAGTGGCCACTATGTGGAGATTGGGTCTCTACACCAGTTACCCTTACAGACGTGACTGGCTCCCTGCCTCTAGGAGGACTGAGATACTCTCATGTTGTTCATCTCAGACTTTTTGTCTCCCTGATTTGGAATAAAGACTTTATCATTGTTATTTTTAGTAAATTGTGCTAATTTCATTTGTTAGCATCACTGATATCTAGAAGGGGCCATCTCTGACTCCGGATGCTAGGAACCCCCCTTTTCTCTCAGTGATGGATAGAGAGGCAAAGCATTGGGGTGTGGAGATATAAGCACTGCACTTTGGAAGTCAGAAGGCTGAGATCCCTAATCCCTGACTCTACCTGGATGTGTGACTTAGGGCAAAAGACTTCTTTCTGACCTCAACTTCCTCATCTGTAAATCAGGAGGGTTAAAATGGATGGTTTGTGAGGTCACCTCCACTGCTCACATTCTGTGTTCTCAAGCTAGTCTCAGCTCTCAGAGTTTATTTTCTAAGGCAGTAGTTTCCAAAATTTTTAGTCTCAGGATCCCTCTACATTCTCAAAAAAGATAGAACTCCAAAGAGCTCTGGTTTTTGTGGGATCTATTCATGTTTGCCATATTAGAAATGAAAATATCTTAGTTTTATTATATGACCACGTGAGCCTTGGAAAAGGCTCTCAGGATCACACTTTGAGAAATCCTGGTCAAAGTTCAGCTCCAATATCCTGGGTTCTAAGGGCCCTCCCAGCTATGACATCCTGGGTTCTAAGGGCCCTCCCAGCTCTGAACTCCTGCGTCCTAAGGGCCCTTTTAGCTCTGACATCTGGGTTCTAAGGGCCCTCCCAGCTCTGACCTCCTGGGTTCTAAGGGCCTTCCCGGCTCTGACCTCCTGGGTTCTAAGGGCCCTCCAGGCTCTGACCTCCTGGGTTCTAAGGCCCTCCCAGCTCTGACCTCCTGGGTTCTAAGGGCCCTCCCGGCTCTGACCTCCTGGGTTCGAAGGGCCCTCCCAGCTCTGACCTTCTAAGCTTTAGGTGCATTTTGGCTGTCATCCTTTATGTTCTAAGTCCTCTTAACTCTAACATTCTATCATAGTTCTGTGTAGAGAAGCCTAAATTAAAGACAGAGGAAGGCCTAACTAAAGGAAAAGATGGTGATTTTTCCCTTTAGGGAATCCCAAACAAGCATTGGCAGAATGGGCCTCCTTGGGGTCTGCAGGGTCTGCTACTTCCAGACCCAGGTTATTATGGGGACTGTAACAGGAGCCAGCAAAGAGATGGGACTTTCTGGAGTGCCCCTATTTACTCAGACTGGGGCATGTGTCCACCCAAAGGATCTAGACAGCCCCCACTCCTGGGATCTCATACGTTTCCGTAGAGTTCTTCTGGCCCAACTCGCCCATTTAATGGATGAGGAAACTAAAGCAAGGGAAGGAATTTGCTGGTCACCCTTCTCTGAATCCCATCTTCCCCCTCCTCAAACCGGTCCTGATTTCACCAACTAAAGTCCCATATGGCAAAGCTAGTGACCCCAGGTCCCTCCCGTCCCCCAAGTGTCCAGGAATGTTCCACCCTCCCATGAGTCTGCACATAGTGGTGGGAAGCCTGGCATTGCTGGAGCTCCCATGATGGATAATGACACGAGCCAGGGCTCAGCCTCTAGGGCCTAATGCTTTACCAAGGGGGAGAGCCTGTAGACTGGATCCCCAGGGGCCTTCCATCTTTAAGTCCTACAAAAATTCAGTCGCTTTCCAGCTCAGAGAACTACAGATGGACGGTTGTAGTTCCTCCCGTGCTGTGTGGGGCCGGGTGTCCTGGGAAAGACGGGCATGTAGGGGGGAAGCTGGATTTTCGTTCTGCCTTTGTCCCAGACCTCAGCTTCTACTAGATGTGTGTGTGTGTGTGTGTGTGTGTGTGTGTGTATGAGTGTGTGTGATTGTGTGTGTGTGAGTGTCTTGGACTCCTAGGATCAGGGATGTGTGTATATATGTTTATCCTGGACCTCTGGACTCAGTGAGTGTGTGTGTGTCTTGGACTCCTAGGACTGGGGGGTTACCCCGGACCCCAGGAGTTGGGGGGTATGTGTGTATATCCTAGACCCCTATAATCAGAGTGTGTGTGTGTGTGTGTGTGTGTGTGTGTGTGTGTGTCCTGGCCCCCCAGGCATTCTCCGAAAGCCCAGGGACCTCTTCTCAGAATAATTTTAGATGCCTAAAGTAAATCCATAAGATCACAAAGAAACCAATTCCCGGGAGATGCGGACGTTAATGCCCCCCTCTCCAAACGCCCGGAGCTGCTGAGGTCTACCCGGGCTCGGGGCAGATGCTCTCCCGGGCTCCTTCCAGCCCCACACCCATGACCCTGGGATCCTTCCAGCGCCTCCCCCCAGCCCCCACCCCAGTCCCCGGCCCCCGCCCCGCTGGGGCAGGCTGCAATCTTTGCCCTCCTTAGTCCTTGAAGCCTATAATTAGCCTCCCCTCGCGCAGGCCGGGGAGGCGGGGCGGAGCAGCCCAGTGGGCCCTGGGAGCTCCGCCCCCCGCCGGGCCCGCCCCCAAGCCCGCCCCCGCCCCGCCCCCTTTGCTGGGTGTCTGTGCTGAGCTGTCAGCCTTGGCCACGGACCTGGGAGCCCGACGGAGGCAGAGGACCCCCTGGCCGGGCTCGGGCCACATCGCCGTCCTCCCGCGGCCCCGCGAGCCCGGGCAGAGGCCGCCAGCATGGGGCAGGAAGAGGAGCTGCTGAGAATCGCCAAGAAACTGGATAAAATGGTGTCCAGAAAGCACACGGTGAGCTCTGGCTGGGTTAGGCGGGGAACAGCCCCCCAGGGCCCCGGCCCGGAGCAGAGCGAGGCTCCCCGACGTGGGGCCGCCCCGACGTGCGGCCGAGAGCGGCGCCGGAGCCGCCGCGGAGCCGGAGCAGCCCCCGGAGCCGCCGCCGGAGCAGCCGCCCCAACCCCAGCAGCAGCCTCGGACCCCCGGACCCCGAGCGGCGCCGGACAGAGCAGAGCGGAGCAGCGCAGAGACCCTGGCTCCTCTGCCCTGCCCTGCCCTGCCATGCCCTGCGCCGCGCCGCCACGCCGCCTGCCTCGACCCCCGGACCCCGCCCGGTTGCCGTTGCTCTCGGAAACTTTCCCTGCCCTCGTGGCGGGCCGGGGGTGGGGGGGAGCGGGAGTGGAGACGCGGGAAGACGCGAGGAGGGAGGGGCGGGAGAAAGGGCGCGCGCGGGCTAGAATGGAAGCCCCCGGAGGGCAAGGACTTTGTTTCGCTTTTGTTAGCCTTGCCTGCAGCTCTGGGCCTGGCTTCTGTAGTAGGCGCTTAATAAATACTTGTTGGTTTGCATTGGATCGGGATGGGAGGGGGGAAGGGCGAGGGGAGGTGCGGCGGGAAGGGGGAGGGGGCCCTCGGGCTCCTCTCCTACTCTAGCCCCGGGTGGGGCCCTGGGCCGGGGGCCATAGTCGGGCCTGGGGGCCGGGGAAGGGCAGAACAGGTGCTGGGCAGATAAAGCTTGTTCGGTCGGGGCCCCAGCCCCCGTCCTAGCTGGGGGTGGCGGGACGAGGGGAGGGGGGAGGCCCGGCTGGGCTGGGCGCGGGGCCAAACGGCTCCGAGCCGCCCGCCCGAGAGGCTGGAGCAGGCGCGGGGAAGCAGGAAGAAAGTTTCTATCCCTGGGGGGAGGGGCGTGGAGCTAGCCGGGCTGGGGGAGGGGCTGAGGAGGGGGTGGTAAGGGAAAGGGGAGACAGAGATTCCTTTAGGGGAAGTGAGCCGGGCCCTTCCCCCACCTCCAGCCAGCGCGTGCACACACACACTCACACGCACACAAACTCCCTCCCCCCTTTCTTTTCCCCTCTCCCCTCCCAAATTTGGAGCCAGACGGAGCGGGAGCCGAGCTGCGGCCCAGCTGGGAGTTAATGTTTGACTTTCCATCTGCTCTTTGCCTCGGCTCAGACAGCCAAAACAAACTTGGCCGGAGCTGGAGCGGGCCGGGGGCCGAGCTGGGGGCTCCCCGAGGCCCCAGCCAGGGGCGGGGTGGAACTGAGCAGAGAGGTCCTTGGGTCAGGGGCCCTAGCGCCCCACCCGCTTCTTTTGGGGAAGGGGGTGGAATCTCACTTGGCAACAGGCGGCGAGCTCTGCGGAGCTCCGCCAAGGCGGGAACTCCCTCTTTGTCAATTTCCTCGGGGTCCCTAGGAGGGGCCGGGGAACGAGGGAGCCCTGGACGAGCTGGGAATCCTTCAGCCTAGCCTGGATCCCACTACGTGTCAGCACCCACGGAGGGTGGGGTCTGCTCTGGAGGCTGGAAAGAGGAAGGAGGGGTAAAGTTTCCCACAGTAATAAGACCCAAGTTCCACCACGTTGCAGCTCCGGCTCCAAGTCGGCTGTTGGTGGAACGTGTGTACCCAGACACTCTCAAACACGTCCATCCCGTCCTAGCCCGAGCCCGCCTTTTCAGCCATCTATCCGTCTGCCACACTCATTCCATAAAGAAACAATCTGAGTTGGAAAGTTGTCTACCTTGGAGGCAGCTGTGATCGCTGCCGGAGTCCTAGAAAAGGGGGTCTACACCGGTTGTCTCTACCTTCTCACCTCTTGTCCCATTTATTACAGGTCATTTACCCCAGCCTCAGTTTCCTCCTCTGTAAATTGGGGGAGTCGGGTATTGAACTAGATGGTCTCCACTTTTATTTCACTGTACTACCTTTCACCTCTCTGCTAGCCCAAAGAAGCACAGTGTTGCCCCTTTTGTTGGCTCAAGGCCGCCCCCAGGCCTGGGCAATCCGCCTCAGAGATCCTTCAAAGCCCAGTTTAATCTGAAGCTTCTCTTAATATCCTCAGGTGTGAGTGCTTAGTCCTACCTTAAATTACCTTGTTTTTATTTGTAGGCTATATTTCCTACTAGGCTTGTAAGTAATAGAGACTTTTTGTACTTCTAGGCTCTGATTATTATGTATATTATACATATGTATACTTTTGTAGACACGGTATACATAGTGAGGGTTTTCTTGGGGAGAGCTCTTTCCAGAAGTCCCTCTGTGGAACCCCATTCACTAATGCAGATGTACAACTCCTTTGTGAAACTCTGAGCTTCATTCTCACAGCCCACCCCACCCTTGAGCCTAGCTCTCTCTGACTTTCTGAGGATCCCCTAGCCCTTGTTTACCTTAAACATTGTAGCTGTTGAATTGAACTGACTAAAACATGAAATCTTACAGGGGAAAGTGAAGCAAAATTCTGCTTTAAGAAAGTGCTGGCTCCCAATGCTGCAGGATTCAGGTCAGTGGGATGGAATAATTATTAACTGACATTGATGTAGCACATACCTGAACTCGTTAAGAGGCGCAGTAACCCTGTGAGGAGACAATACAGATATGATCCTCATTTTCCAGATGAGGAAAGTGAGATTCAGAGGTAGGGATTGAATGGGATTCTGACTCTAGCCTGACATTTTAAAAGTTTCAGTGTGACCAGCTAATGAGGATGGTTTCAAACCTCTGGTTGTTTCCAAGCTTTTAATTGAGGAGGCCTGGAGTTTCATTTATGCCCCACAGTCACAGTGAGGAATAACTGTGGTCAAGCATTTGGTCCCCAAGGAGGTATTTTCGTATGAAAGCATCTCAGTCCACTGAGCAGGGTGAGGTGCGAGGAAAATCCTAATTGGTGTTCCCTGTACAATGCAGCCTTTATATAGTCTGCAGGACTCAATCAGTCTCATTATAAGCCCTTACGTTTACCTTGGCTGTGGCTTCTGGGTCTGGTCCCTCCAAAGGCCTGGCCAATTCAGCAGTCACGAAATTCATCCAGACTTTACTTTTCCACTCGTCAGCCCATGTCTGCCTTGTGGTCTTTTTACCATCAGGTTGGCATTAGAGAATAAAATGTTCCCGGAGCCATCCGTTTGACACGAAGCCAGGTCTTTCCATCCCTCCTCCCAAACGTCCCCTATACCACTGCCAGACGTTATTTTCCTTATTCATAGGTTTGGCTATGCCATTTTTCTAATCAATTTCCAATTTCCAATCAAATTCCTGGCCAGATTTTACGAGAGTAAGACTCAAACACTGCTTGGAATGTTAAAACCTCACCTTACCCTGAGTGTCAACCAGTCTGTTGCTCCAAGGCCCTTGTATATCTGTGTCTAGTGTGTATTCTCTGCCTTTTCTCGATTCCTCCTTTTTCTTCTCATTCACACACACACACACCTTTATCCACAAGGAGCCTGTCGGGCCCTTCCCAGTCATGTTTCTATTGAAATAACAATGCATGCTCTGGGCTTTAGCACGTCTGCCTTGTTCCCCTCTTTACCTTTTCCCAATAGATTCTCTATCACATTTTCAAGACACCTTTTAGTTGTATTCATCACATATTGTTTTTTGACACGGGAAGCACCTTTGCAGCTAGGAGGATCTGGGTTCCAGTATTCTGGCCAAATAACCCTAACCAATTTACTTTAGGCAATTCTGTGACCGTGGCCTCAGCCTGTACTGATGGAGGGAGCTCTTTCTGCCAGTTATAACACAGATTTAATTTATCTGGTCACGAGTCTCTCCCCACCCCCAACTCCTGGAAGAGATAGATTGTGTCTCATCTAAACTTTGTATCTCTCCTAGTACCTAAAGCATCTGAACTCGGTGTGGATACTTAATAAACATTAACTTACCTAGTCACCCACATCCAGAAATCCAGCTACATATAAACTGAAGTCATATACCTACCTGTGCATAAATTACATGCGACAGATACAGTTTGGTCATTATCTCCATGAGTTAATTTGAGAGACCCTGAGCAAGTGGTTTCTCTGAGGCTCCCCTTCCAACTCTGTCAAATGAGGGGGCTGGGCCAGATGATTCCCCTAGGTTTTAGGGCTATTAGATTTAGAATTAGGAAAGAGATCATTTTAATTCAGACTTTCTATTTTACACATGAAGTTCACATTTCTCCCAGCTCTGACATGTTAGGCCTTAAAATCATTTGTGTTCTCTGGTTAGCTCTGACCTTCTGTGTTCTAAGATCCCTCCCATTCCTATGTTAAGACCCCTCTGACAGCCTGTGTTCCAAGGATCCCTTGGATCTTAACAGTCTAAAGGTCCTCCCAGCTCTGACATTCTGTGTTCTAAGGCCTCTCTCAGTCTTGCCATTCTATACTTCAAAGTTCTTTTCTCATATGATTATTACTTCTTTTAAGCCCTTACTTTTAATGATAGTTACTCTGAAAATGGGTGGAGGTCCTCTGAGAGATTCCTTAGAGTAAGTTCCAAGTAGCCCAGTATGAACATCTTGTTTGACAACCTCTATGTCGTTTTCTAAAATAAAATAAAAGCTGTACTCTGGGCTGGGAGCTGTGGTTCAAGGTTAGCCAGAGTTCCAAATGACTTTCCTTCCTGGGATCTCTGGAGACTAGAAGTGGCCTCCTGTGGCTCTGTAATACAAGATGCCTAAAATGGCTTTGGGGATGATTTCTTGAGATGGAATCCATCTAATTCAACTTATATCTGAAAAGGAATCACCGCTCCACTAAACGTTCATTTGTTTCTGTTGGAAGACTTTCCTTAAGGGAGAAGCAATTCACTTCTTGGACAGCTTCAAACCTAAAAAACGCCCTTTTGCTATTCCCATGGATCTATCCTTTGAGGGAGAATACATTCCATCCACTTCCACAGAGCACCATAGATCTAAACTGGAAAGGAGAGCTCAGGGAACATGTTGTATAACCTTTTCCACATGAGGAACCAGGTCCAGAAAAGGCTTGCTCAAGGTCACACAAGTCTAATCCTGAATTAAAAGCAGGATTTATGTGCTCAGGGCATTTGACAACCTTTCACATGCTTGAAGATAGTTATCATTTCTCTGTTCCCCTGTATTCCCTTGTTTTCAGAAATTGTCCAACCCAGTCCCTTCAGTTGAGAGGAACAATAAGGTAGGATGGGAGAACACTAGATTTGGGAATCTGGAGACAAGTGTTGGGATTCTGACTCTTGAAAAGTCACTAGCTTTGTATTCTGTGAGATGTTTTACAGCTTTGACGGTCTGACCTAAAGTGGGAATTACTTTTACCCTAACCACCTCTATAGATTGTAAGGAAATGCTATTGAAATGGGGCTTATTACAGATGAGGAAACTGAGGCTCTTTCCCACTTTTACCCTATCTTTCTACTTTATTTTACTTGTCTATAAGGTAATTTAAAATTCGCCTAGGGTCAGGGTACATAATACTGACTCAGTGCTCTCCTTCAGGAAGGAGCCCTGGATCTCCTGAAGAAACTGAATGGCTACAAGATGTCAATCCAGTTACTGCAGGTGGGCAGTTTTTGACAGGGCTAGACCCTGGTTTGGGGGACCTTGCTGGGGAGAGCCTGGGAGAAGTAGGGACCTTTCAAGAAAAAACAGTGAGGAGGGGGAAAAGAGAGGGGGCCCTGCATAAGAGACCCTGGGAAAGCTCAGAGCCAGAAAGGGCCTGGGTAAGAGAGACCCTGCAAGGTATCATGTTTGGGAGCCCCTACAACAGAGAGCCTGGGTAGAAAGGACTTTATATAGGAGAGGAGGGAAGATGATTGCCGTGATTGTGTCTTTGTATTCTATTTGGAGGATCCTACAAGTGGATGACCCTCTAGGAGGCATTCTGGGTAGAGAGAGCCCTTTAGAAAGTCTTGAGCACCCTCTATGTTGAAAACTGGGTGGGATCCTGGGAACCTAGTCCCCAGGGGAAAATTAGCATCAGAATTAGGCTTTCCCAGGTCAGGTCCTTTCCAGGGGAGGTCAGAAGCTCCATTTTTTTTTTTTTGAAACACTGCACCCTGTCCTTCCCCAGTCTGGCCCCACACAATAGGGGCCAGATTTTTCTGGGAAGCCCCTTTGTTCTCAGAGTCCTCCTTTCCAGGCCCACTCTTTAGCCCCAGGACAGTATTTCTAAAGGGATATTGTTCTTGCCATCAGCTCTGTCCTGTGGATGACTGCAGACAAGTCTTGGTTAGTGCTGGGGTCAGGCCTTTAGTTATTGTTGGGAAGTCAAGTCTTCAATCAGGGCTCATCAATTAGGAAGGATTTATTGATCACTTAGAAAGCAGTAGGCCTTGTGTTCAGTGCTAGGGATATGAAGCAGAAAAAGAAAAAATCCTATTATTTCTCCCAGGGGAATGTAGGTTCCTGGTTTTCAAGAAACTTGCATTCCGCTGTGTGTGTTGATAGACAACCATAAGTTAAATTTAGGGGGATAGGAGTACTAGCAATGGCAGAGATCATGCAGGAAATTGCCCCTAGCAGCACATTTGAAAAAAATTCGGATTCTAATAGGCAGCAGTAAGAAGGGAGCTCATCGTGAACATGGTGGGAACAGCCTGTGCAGAGGACCAGAGGTGCAATATTAAGGTCCAGCATCTCAGTTGTTGGATAGGTTGGGGTTCAGAGTTTCAATCGGTGTTCACACCTGGAGATGGGCAGGTAGGGCAGTTATTTGAATGTATCTTCTCCAGCCTTAGGGAGCATCCTTTGACAGATACACCTTCCAGCTTCGCCCCAGGTAGGGCCTGAGTAGAGCCTGGAGGCTATTCCTGAATTTCTTGTTCTTCCAGACCACCAGGATTGGGATTGCTGTCAATGGGGTCCGGAAGCACTGCTTGGATAAGGAGGTGGTGGCGCTGGCCAAAATTCTCATCAAGAACTGGAAGCGGCTCCTGGGTGAGGGAAGCTCTCGATGCACCCACCATCTGGGGTCAGAACTTCTCAGTCCCTGGCGGGGCTGGGACCCTCAGACTCCACTAAGGGCTCCTGCACAGAGCTCACTGAGACTTAGGGACAGGGCAATCTGTCCTACTTATGTTACTGGTTTAAAAGTTGGGATTAGTTCCCCTTTTTTGCCACATAGGTACATACAAATATGGGTGGCTACATGGGGCAATGCATAGGGTCTCAGGCCTGGAATTAGGAAAAATCATTATAAATTCAAATCTGAACCCTGACAGATCAGTTAACCCTGTCTGCCTCAGTTTGCTCATCTATAAAATAGGAACGATATCCCTTAGAGGTTTGTTATGAGGATTAAATGAGATAATATTGCAAAACACTTACTAACATTATGCTCCGGGGCTTCTCAGAAAACAACAGAGACCCCACTTCTCCATACTGCAGATTGGCTTCCCATCCAAGCACTAACGGTCATGATGAGGTTGGCCGTACACTTATATATAGACACAAAAATCCACATGTGCTTTGTACGACAAATATGCTCATGATCACACACCAAGAACCGTAATTTGTTGTTATTTAGCCTCTTTTCAATTGTGTCTGATTCTTGGTGAGCCCCCTGGGGGTTTTCTTGGCAAAGACACTAGAGTGGTTTACCATTTCCTTCTGATGCTCATTTTACAGGTGGGGAAACCGAGGCAGACAGAGTTAAGTGGCTTGTCTAGGGTCACACAGCTAAAAAGTATCTAAGTTTCAGGTCTTTCTGACTCTAGGCACAGAGCTCTTTCCACTGAAGGCCAGAGCCATGATTAGTAAAAGGAGAAGGGGCCACAGGACCTTATAGTAATCTCTGACTCCTATTCCCCACCCCCACCTCCCCAGGCTTGAGGGGAGGGGGCTGGACTGCCCAATACTTTTTCTTTTTGTACTCAGTTGAAAACATCCCTCGTCCTAATTCTGTAGGGTCCCTCAAGCATATAGGACAATTTTTTCCAGGTTCCACAGAAAACAGAGATTATTTAAGATCAAGTTATCTACTTTGTGAACAGCTATAATATTAACATTTTTTATCACACAGTCTTCTGAAATGAAAGTATATTTATCAGGGGTAGCTAGAGGGTGCAGTGGATGGAGCACCAGCTCTGAAGTCAGGAGGACCAGAGTTCAAATTCGGCCTCAGACACTTCTTAGCTGTGTGACTCTGGGCAAGTCACTTAACCCCAATTGCCTCAGCCAAAAAAAAAGAAAGAAAGAAAGAAAAGTATATTTATCCTCATTTTAAAGGTGGAGAAAATTGAGGCTCCAAGAAAAGAAAACTTGAGTCTCTTTGAGATGAAATGAATTGCCAGAGGTCACAAGGGCTTTGGTCCAGGCTTTTTATTGTCCTCTAATGGGCTGCAGATCAGGAGCAGATTAAGAGCAGATGATGTCCTGTGGCAACACAACCTTAAATGACCTTCCCTGTCCCTTTCTGAGCCATTATTTCTAGTACAGTTTGTGATGAAGATGGAGCTTTTGGGGTCCCTCCAGCTTGCAGGCCCTGAACTGGGAAGGGAGACCCCTTCCTGCCTGTAGCTTACTCTGCTCCTGGCTCTCTGTGTTCTTCCTCCTAACAACTCCTTGAATCATTTCATTTTTATTAGTATAAGGAAGTTTAGGCTGCTGGGACAGGGAGAAAATCCCCGTATGTCAGTGTGGCTGCTCTGAAACCACCAGGAACAGATCAGGTGGACAAAGGGCCGACCATTATGGAATATTAGGCCACAAAGATGGAAACAAAGCAGGTCCTGCCCTCGGAATGGGAGGGAATACAGGGGCATGCTGACAGTGACGGCTTCTGTGGAGCTCAGGCCTGATTCTGTCATCCTGGACAAGTCAGCCTCTGTTTCATTATCTGTAAAATGGGAATGATGAACATGAGGATCAAATGAGAGAATGTATAAAGCCCTTGGCCGGCCCTCCAGTGCTATACAAATGCCAGCTAGTGTTTTCACAGGAACAAAGAAAAAATTCCGGTGTATATATGAGTTTGAGAAAGGAGGAGTAAAATCAGGGAGATGGGAAGGAAAGTCAGCCTGGAAGGATTTTAACAGGGAGATGAAGGTTTCGATCAGTCAGATCTCCTTCTTCATCTCCAATTGGGAACTGATGAGAGCGTGAAGATGGGATTCATTCAGCAGAACTCCCAGGGGTCCCAGCCTTATCCAGCCTAGCCACTCCCTTCCAGGGCACCCTTTTCAGCCAGACCAGGCTTTGCCCACTCAACTTAGAGGATCTGCCACAACCTTGCCCGTTGCTGATCAGCACAGTGCCTGGCACATAGTAGGCACTTAATAAATGCTGGTTTCCTTCTTTAGCATAGGCCTGGCATATAGTAGGCATTTAATAAATGCTGGTTTCCTCCCTTAGTGCAAGCTTGGTTCATAGTAGGTACTTAATAAATGCTTGTTTCCTTCTTTAACACAGGTCTGGCACATAGTAGGCACTTAATAAATGCTTGTTTCCTTCTTTAACACAGGTCTGGCACATAGTAGGCACTTAATAAATGCTTGTTTCCTTCTTTAACACAGATTTGGCACATAGTAGGCACTTAATAAATGCTTGTTTCTTTCTTTAACACAGGCCTGGCACATAGTAGGCACTTAATGCTGTATCCTTCCTTAGCACAGATCTGGCACATAGTAGGCACTTAATAAATATTGGTTTCCTTCTTTAGCATAGTGCCTGGCACAGAGTAGGCATTTATTAAGTGCTTGTTTCTTTTTTTTTTTTTTCTTAGCACAGTGCCTAGCGCATAGGAAGCACTTAATAAATGCTTCTTTTTTTTCTTCCTATACCACTTTTCCCATCTGTTTCCTCCCCATAATGACCTCCCTCCTTTTCCTCTCCTGAGGTCCATAGTTCTTACTTGGCCCAGCTTGGTATATGATGATAACTAAAATGTATGGAGTCCTTTAAAGTTTGCAAAAGGACTTTCCAAATATCTGGTCCTCCAGACCACCTGGGCTGTAGGTGCTATTATTCCCATTTTACAGATGAGGATATCGAGGCAGACTTGCCTGGGCTCGTAAGGTCTGAGGTGAGGTTTGAATTCAGGTCTTTAGCCCCTGAGCCAATTAACTCTTCCCTATCAGGCCTTCCACGATCCCAGAATCCCACCTGCCTTGTGAGCCAATCATTGTTCGGGTTCCCCACCTCATCTTGGACAGCTTCAGAGGAAGGCCAGATGACCTCCGACATCACAGGACTATGGATTTAAGGCCAG
This sequence comes from Antechinus flavipes, assembly GCF_016432865.1. Taxonomy (NCBI): domain Eukaryota; kingdom Metazoa; phylum Chordata; class Mammalia; order Dasyuromorphia; family Dasyuridae; genus Antechinus; species Antechinus flavipes. The sequence goes on from NC_067400.1 coordinate 581,243,110, forward strand.
AAGGGCCTTCGTTTTACTGAGAGGGACACTGAGGCATCCAACTGAGATTTTCTGGGTTTCTTGGCCCTTTGGCTTCTGTATTGGAAAGCAATGGGTGTATTTCTAAGCTGTAAAATCAGATCAGCTCTTGGGTGATTTTTAAGTGTCAAGGTTGGGTTATTTATCTCCTTCTAATTAGAAGGGGACCTGAGATTCATCTCTCCCTGTCTCCGGTCCTCGGGACTCTCTGGCCCATGGTAGGCCCCTGACTGCAGCTAGGATAACCGCTGCTTGTCCCAGGCAGCTCCCCCACTCCACTACCCAGGCCAGTTTTTAGGCCCCCGACTTAGCCCCATGAACCTGGGGAGTCTACACTCATCCAGGAATGATGACCGCTAGGGGGTGCTTTCTGTCTGCTGAGCAATTCCATCCCTAGCTAGCTAGTTCCATCCCCTGACCTATTCCTATTGCCACGGTGGGAAAACTGAGGCAATGAATTCATTCCACAAATATTCATCAAGTGCCTCCTGTAAAGACAGCTGTTTGAGATGCACCTGGGGATTACAATGAGGTGATCCTGTAGTCTGTTTCCTTCCAGATGCCCCTGAGACCCCCAAAAAGGAGAAATCGATGGAAAAAGAAAAAGAGAAGAAGAAAGAGCAAGGGGTTGACCTTTCTGACTGGAAACCACTGGGGGCTTTTTCCCCCCAGAACAAAAGCCCAGGGGAAGAAGGAAAGGACAGGTATGTTGCCAGGAGGGGTTCCACGAGACCGCAATGGGTATCTCAGTAATTTGCACGCCCGCCATCACTTATGATACCGATCTACTCTTCTCGTTCTCTGTTTTGACTTTCCCTGATGGAGGTATCGAGACCCTATTTGTGTCCCATCACTGTCCGTGCTGAACCAGCACGATATGGGGAGAAACCTAGGTCAGAGCTAGCGAACTATATTTGAGTTCTAATCTTTGCTTCCTTTATGACTCCTTTGTGACTCAGTTTCCTTCTCTGCAAATCAGATAATAATACTATAGTGCCTGATTCGCTGACTGAAATTATATTATTATAATAATTGCTATTATTATCTATATATCTTATCCTGATCGCTTTAGCTTCAGGAAATGGGTCAGTTTCCTTCTCTGACAAATCAGATAATACCTGTACTGCCCAATTCATTGGCTTATTATGAGTTTTTGTATTATTATCTCTCGGAGCTCCCAGTCATTTAACTTCAGCTTCAGGGAATGGGTCAGTTTCCTTCTCTGACAATAATAGTACCTATCCTGCTTGATTCACTGACTTATTATGACTTCTTGCTGTTACTATCTACACACCTTATCCTGGTCACTTCAGCTTCAGGGAATGGGTCTTCCTGGAGATAAAACCACAAGCCCCACCCCACCTAACATTCAAAGAGGTAGGACCTAAGGGATGGGGACTGGACCTGTGATCTATGGATAGAGAAGGACTTCCTAAGTAGGAGCTCCCCCACCAGTACAGGTTGACTCCTTCCCTATGACTTATAGCACTTGATCAGTGTCTATGTGATTTGTCCAGGGTCCCACAGCCATTGTGTCTCAGGGGTGAAACTTGAACCCAGAGCAGCGATCTCCCCACCCATCATCCTATGCTGGGGTCATCCTATAAAGCGCCTCACCCCAGATTTCTTGGTTCTTCCAGGAGAGACTCTTCAGAGTCGGGGTCTTCCTCCACAGTCTCCTCCCCGTCTTTTTCCTCCTCCTCGTCTCCTCAGAAGAGACCAGTGGAAAGGTAGGTACCGTATCCCCCAGGCCAGGGTCCCCCATCAGCCCTTTTCTGTTCCCTTGGGAGGGAGCCGGGCAGCTCAAGACTGGGTGCCCCATCGGAGATCTGCCCAGGGAGGGGCGCGGGGATCAGACCCAGATGCCCCTGAGCTCCAGGCAGAGAGGGTACCCCTCTGGAGAAGTGCTGGCTAGTACTGTATTGTATCACAGCTGTTTGTCAGTCTCTTCATGACCCCCTTTGGGTTTTTCTGGGCAAAGATCCTGGAGTGGTTTGCCATTGCTATCTCCAGTGGATTAAGGCAGACTGGGTGAAATGACCGGGCCAGGGTCACACATCTCCTAACTGTCTGAGGCTGGATTTGAACTTGTGAAGTTGAGTCTCCCTGATTCCAGGCCTGGGCTCTGTGCACTGTGGCGCCCCTAGTGGCCCAGAGATGTGTTACTGTTCCACTTTGGAGATCCTTTGCTTTGAATCCTCAGTGCTAAGCACAGAGCCAGTCCATCCTTCTGGCCTCTAGGATCAAGTACAAGCTCCTCTGTTTGCCCCTTTCAGCCCTTTGCAATCCAGCTTCTACCACCCTCTCTTCCTTTCTTTTATTTCTTTCTTCTTTTCTATTTCTCTCACCCTTTTTTCTTTTCCTTCTTTCTTTTCTTTCCTTCCTTCCTTTTTCTCTATTTTCCTCTCCTTTCTCTTCCTTTCTTCCTTCCCTCCTCCTTCTATCTTTTTCTCCTTCCTGCCTTCCTCCCTTTTTTCTTTCTTCCCTCCCTTCCTTCCATCCTTCTCCAGCCTGCAGCACAGCACTCCATCCTTAAAAAGTATCTGGCAAATTGAATTCAGCTCACTTGGCTCTTTGGCCCTCAGTTTCCTCCTTTGTAAAAAATGAGGATGAACTAGATGACCTCTGAGCTCCCTTCTGGCTCCAAGTCCACAGAGACATCTAATTCCCTCAGTCATCCCTCAGCATCCCTCTTTTTGTCTTTTCATTCTATCCTTCTCTTCTGGACTTGGCTTTGGCTATGGGAGAGCCAAGGCAGCAGAAGTCAGGACCACATGCGAGCAGGGATATGTCCTGTGTCCAAGTGGCCTCCCTCTCTTGGTGGCTCTCAAGGGGGTTTTAAGCCCATCGAAGCAGGGATGGTTTCTGCACAGGGGCTTTGCCACTAGTCTTGCCCCTTCCCCTCTCTCCTCTATATCAGACATGTCAAACTCACTGCTGGCATTCAGCCCACAACACTGGAGGCTAGCCCAATCTAGATGGAAATGTGACTAGGAAATATTTAACAAAATAAATTAAAATACCATAAATCATGGATAATGTTAATATGTGGTTTTCTGAGCCACCCTGTGGGCAGCTAGGCCTGGAGTCAGGAAGATCTCAGTTCAAATCCATCCTCAGACACCAGCTGTGTGATCCTGGATAAGTCACTTCACCCTGTTTTCCTCAGTTTCCTCATCTGTAAAATGAGTTGGAGAAGGAAATGGCAAACCACTCTAGGATCTGAACCAAGAAAATCCCAAATGTGTTGTGAAAAATTGGACACGACTGAACAACCAATCAATATGTGATCACTGCTATGATTCTATAAAATTTGATCCTACCACTTTATACTGGTGCCAAAATTATTTTCCTTAAGTCAAAATCCCAGGATAGAGCCAAGATGTTGGGGAAAAGGCAGCAACTTACCTGAACTCTCCCTTCAAACACCTTTGAATAATTCCATAAAACAATTTCTGGAGCAGTGGAATCCCAAAAAAGGAGAGGTTGAATTAATTTTCCAGCCAAAGACAGCTTAGAAGGTCAGCAGGAATGGTTTATCACACATGATTAAGAATGGAGCACAGAATAAAAAAGTTATTAAAAAAAAAAAAAAAAAGAATGGCGCACAATCTAGTGCAGACTGAGCCAGCCCAGAGCCAGACCCAGACCCAGAAAATCCTGGGAGCCATTGAATCAGCAGCAGCACTGGCTACTTCCAGAGTTCTCAGCCCACAGAGAGTAAAGAGGTCAAACAACTGATCAGGAGGAGATTACAGGGGTCTCCTTATTAGCATGGAGGCAGGACTCTTTGTCCATACACGGAGCTAGGTCTCAGTCCTGAGAGGCAGTCCCAGGATGAGGAGGAGTGCCAGTAACCAGAACTCGCAGCCATAGTGGAGCAGAGATCCTTGTCACAGTTTCAGGGCCGAAAAGAGTGTTTGTGATCACTCATAGACCAGAGCACAACCCAGGAGAATATAAACACACATCCCCTTAGATCATACCACCTTGGAAAAACTGAAAACTTACATAGGTGTTTGGAAGTGTCTCCAAAAACAGCTGCACAAAACCCCTAAAGGTCAGGACAGTGCACCCGTCGTGCAGGAAGCAGAACCCTACTTTAACAAAGAGGTAAAAGTCAAGAAATAGACTGAAAAATTGAACTGAGACTAGAATTCAGCAAGTGGAAGCTAATGACTATGTGACTCAAGAAACAATAAATAATAATGGGAAAATAGAAGACAATGTGAAATATCTCACTGGAAAAGCAATAGGAAAAATCTTACTATAGAAAGTTATTATGGTGACAAGGAAGATCAAAGTACAGATTCATGAGAAGATAACAAAGTCAAAGCTCTTGCATTCAAAGCAATTTAAAAAATAAATTCATCTCAGGCCATGAAAAAGCTCAAAAAAGATGCTGAAGATTTAGTAAGAAATAAAGGGAAAACTGGGGAGAGAAGTGAGAGTGATGAAAGAAAATCATGAAAAAATGAGTCAACAGCCCAAAGAAGACACCAAAAAATACTGAAAAAAATAATACTTAAAAAAAATAGATTAGGCCAAATGGTAAAAACAGTACAAAAAGCCAATGAGGTGAAAAATGCCTTAGAAAGCAGAATTGGGCAAATAGAAAAGGAAGTACAAAAGTTCACTAAAGAAAATAATTCCTCAGAGATTAGAATCGAGCAAGTAGAAACTCATGACTTGATGAGACATCAAGAAATAATAATAATAATAAAAAAGAATGGTAAAATAGAAGACAATGTAAAATATCTCATTGGAGAAACAAGTGACTAGAAAATGGATCCAGGAGAGATCATTTTAAAATTAATGGATTGCCATGATCATAAAGAGAGCCCAGACATCATCTTTCAAGAAAATATCAAGGAAAATTGTCCTAATATTCTAGAACCAGAGGATAAAGTGGAAATTGAAAAAATTCACTAGTCACCTCCTGAAAGAAATCCCAAAATGAAAACTCTCAGGAATATTATAGCCAAATTCCAGAGTGTCAAATCAAGGACGGCATATCGCAAGCAGCCAGAAACAAACAGTTCAAAGAAACAAGTATTATAAAGCCACAGTCAGAATAAAACGAGATTTAACAGCTTCTACATTAAAGAATTATGATATTCTGGAGGACAATGAAGATAGGATTACAAGCAGGAAGCACTTACCCAGAAAAATGGAATATAATCCTTCAGGAGGAAAAAAAACCGGATATTCAAAGAAAAAAGGACTTTCAAGCATTCTTGATACCTGAGAGCTGACTAGAATATTTGACTTGAAAACACAAGATTTAAGAGAAGCATAAAAAGGTAAACAGGAAAGGAAATTCATAAGGGATTCAATAAGGTTAAACTGGGAAGATTTAACTGGGAAGATGACATTTTAAACTCAGAACTTTCTCATTATTAGGGAAATTAGAAGTATAAATAGAATGAGGGCACAGAAAAGAGTTGAAAATGTAGGGATGATATCTAAAAACATAAAATCAAGGGGGAAGAGAGGAATGTACTGGGAGAAGGGGAAAGGGAGAAGTAGAATGGAGTAAATTATATCACAAAAAAAGAGGCAGGAAAAAAACTTTTATGATGGAGGAGAAGGAGAGAAGGGAAGTGAGTGAACCGTAGTATCAGAATTGGCTCAAAGACCCTCAATTGAGTAGAAAAATCTGTCTTACCTTATTTGAATATGAGAGGGGTGTAATAGAGAGAGGGTAATAGATGGAGAGGGTAGATTAGGGAGGGAGTAGCAGAAGCAAAACATTTTTGAGGAGGGACAAGATGAAAGGAGAGAGAAATACAATAAATGGAGGGAATATGATGGAGGGAAATACAGTTAGCAATAGTAATTATAAGAAAAAATTGAAGCAAGTTTCTCTGATAAAGGCCTCTTTTCTCAAACATATAGAGAACTGAGTCAACTTATAACAAAGTAAGAGCCATTCATGCTGATCATTAATAAATAAATTAATTAATTAATAAATAAATTTTGATCAGTAATAAATGATCAAAAGATATGAACAGTTTTCAGATGAAGTAATCAAAGTTAAGTATAGCCATATTTTTTAAATGCTCTAACTCACTATTGATTGAAGAAATGCAAATTAAAACAATTCTGAAATCATATTTATTAGATTGCTTAATAGGACAGAAAAGGAAAATGACAAATGAGATATTAATACATCATTGGTAGAGTTATGAACTGATTTAACCATTCTGTAGAACAAGAATTATGCCCAAATTGCTATAGAACTATGCATACTCTTTGACCTAGCAATACCACTACTAGATCTTTGTCTTCAAAGGGATAGAAAAACAAAAAAGGCAAAAACCGTTTATACAAAAAAAAAAATATATATATAGCAATTCTTTGCTAGTAGCAAAGACTGTAAATTGAGAGAATGCCCATCAATTGGGAAATGGCTGAACAAATCATGGTGTGTGATTACGATGGAATGATAAATGATGAGCAGGATAGTCTCAGAAAAACCCAGAAAACTTCTGGAAGGTGATGCAAAGTGAAATGGGCTGTGTACAACGTAAACAGCAATATTGCAAGATGACCCGCAAAGACTGACTTGGCTATTCTGTTATATAGTAATCCAAGACAACTCTGGACTTTGAGTGAAAAATGCTATCCCATCCCCAGAGAAAAAACTAATGGTGCCTGAAAACAAATGGAAGTGTACTTTTTAAAACTTTACTTTTCTTGAGTTTTTTTAGGGGAGGAGTTTATGTTTTATTTCACAATATGTCTAAAATGGAAATGTTTTGCATGACTATATGTTTAACTTATATTGAATCGCTTGCTTTCTCAATGAAGGCAGTGGGGAAGGAGGAAGGGAGAGAATTTGGAACTTCAAAATTTTGAAAATGAATGTTAATTGTTTTTACATGTAACTGGAGGAAAATAAAATACTAAATAAGTTCAAAAAGAAAAATAAAAATCCCCTTCCCCCACTAAACAAACTCCAATGGCTCTCTATTACCTCCAGGTTTAAAATATAAATCCTTTATTTGTCATTCGAAACTCTTCACCACTTGGTCTCTTCCTGCCTTCCCAAGCTTCCCACGTGTTCCTTCCCTCCATTTATCTGTTACTGCTATGCTAACCCACCACCTGTCCTACTGCCTGCACCAGCTGTCCCCATGCCTGGAGTACCCTTCCTCATTTCACCCTTTGGACTCCCAGGCTTCCTTTAGCCCTCCATTTAAATACCACTTTCTCATAGATCCCCTCAGCTGCTAATAGCCTCCTCCCACGTGATAGATTGAAAGGGAATGGGGCTGCTGGCATAGATGCTGGTAAAAGCTTCTGTGCAGAAACTATCCATCTTTTGATGGGATCAAAACCCCACTGAGAGTCACCAAGAGTGGGCAAGCCACCTGACTGCAGAGCTCTCCCTACGGCAAAACCCAGGTCCAGAAGAGAAACATGGAACAGGATGACAAAGATGCAGGATGACTGAAGGAATTAAGGCATCTCTGTGACTTAGAGCTGGAAGGGACCATCTAGTCCCTCCTCATCCTTCTACTTTGTAGATATCATCTGTGTTCCTAATTTAACATGTTGTTTCCCTGTTAGACTGGAAGCTCCTTGAGGGCAGGAACTGTCCTTTGCCCTTTTTGGGTCCCCAGTGCCCAGCTTGTAGGAGTCCTTAATAAACATTTGTTGTTCCTGTCCAGTAGAACCAGAGACCTTTCCCATCCCCATCCTCCTGCCATCTGCTTTTCACTTAAGCATCTGTACACATCTTTGGATGTGGTTCGTGGCCAGAGACCTTGGCTATTTTCCTCAGCCGGAGAGAGCTCTCCTCCCACCTTGCTTATGAGACAGGCTGGCCATAGTCTGGTAGCCAACCGTGGTATTGTGTCCATTAGAATAGAGGTTTTATTTCAAACAACGGAATGATCTGTCAGAAGTCTGCTCAGGGTGCACTTGTGGAGCATTGGCTCTGGATTTGGGAATCGGAGGACTTTCCTTTGAATCCTAGCTCTGCCAGGTAATAACAGAAATGATAATAATGATGAGGGTCTGTACCAGAGTGGGGGCAGTGTCGGAGGAGAGAAAGGGACCCAGGACGATGCCTCCATCGGGAGCCTGAGGGTCCGGGAGATGTGGTCCCCTCTGCCGTAACTGGGAAGGGTTGGGGGAAAGATAAGTTCTGCCTTGGACAGAAGAAGTTTAAGGTGTCTCCTGGACCTCCAGGCTGAGATAGCTGAAAGGCACTTGCAGAAACAAGATCTGAGACAGGTAGATCTGAGAATGAAGGATGGAGTTCTGTTGGGCGGCTGAATACTCTGATACCTGGGCCAGAAGAGGAGCCTGCTATTCTGGAGGAGGACTAAGCAGCCCTGATTTCTTCTTCTCATCTTACAGGGTTGTGGGGAAGATCAGATGAGATGTTATCTGTAAAACCCTTAGCACAGTGCCTGACAGGTGTGTAGTAGGTGCTTAAGAAATGCTTGCTTTCTGAGGATAATGAGTTACTGACTCAATGAAATCTATTTGGCCTTCGTGTCAATGTGTTTTGTGTGTCAGCCTTTCATTTGTGTGTCGAAAATAAATCTCTCCTTTGGTGCTTAGGAAAACTCAGGCAGCCTGAGTCCTAGGTGCCAAAAATCCAAGTTTCAACTGGCTGGAGTTGCCACAGGTTGATTAGGGCCTGCCAGGAGCCTTGGATGTCACCTGATCTGGCTTCTTTATTTTAAATAAAAAGATAAAGGCCCAGAGACTTGCCAGAGCTCCCACAGTGATGCTGGAGCAGCATGAGATGGAATTAAGGGGGTCAGCAAAGCAGGATTAGCACACCTTCAAACAGGAAGGCCAGGTCCAGGGCCAAAGAAGGCTCCTAAAGAGTCAGTTGTAGCACAGGTTTCACTTCGTTTCATTTCAATTAAAGCTTTTTATTTTCAAAATATATACATGGATAATTTTTGACATTCCTCCCTACAAAACCCTGTGTTTTAATTTTTTTCTCTCCCTTCTCCTACCTCCTCCCCTAGTTGGCAAGTGATCCATTATATGTTAAACATGTGCAGTTCCTCTCTATGTATTTCCACAAATATCATGAGTTTCATTTCAACTCAATTCAATTCAATCTGACAAGTATTTATTAAGGAACTACTGTGGTCAAGGCTTGAGGAGCAGTGAATACTCTGTCTATTGGATAAAGAACTTTCTTACAGGGTCAGCAAGCCCTAGGTTCAAGTCCCTCTTCCAAGAATAATCCTCCAAAGACTATAAATTGTTAAGCAGATCTGTACCAGTAAAGGGAATTTCCCTTCTAGGAGCTTCTTGTGCCAGTTTTTAAACTGAGACTCATTTAAAAAATTGCTCAAGGTATTATTATGTTGTGGTTAAGGAAGTCCTCTGGAGATAGGTAACCTGAACATGAGTAAGTACTAGGTAACACGATAAGGGAGAAAGGGCTAACAATGGGTGGGGATCTAGGAAAGCCACACGGAGGAGGAAGGGAGATAGAGCACTGGCCCTGAAGTTAAGAGAACCCAAGTTCAAATACAGCCTCAGACACTTAAGACTTCCTTAATTCCAATTGCCTCGCCAAAAAAAAAAAAAAAAAAGAAAGAAAATTATAATTGAAATCAGGGGCAGGGTGATGGTGGGAGGGAGGGAGAGGACAGATGCTTGGAAGATGGAGAAGGATGATTTGGATCCCCCAAGCATGGAGCAGCTGGTGGTACATTGGTAGAGTCCAGCTTCTTAAACTGTGGTTTGTAGCCCTATACGGGGTCTCATAAGTGAATGTGGGGGTCATGAAATTATCATTTATTAGAAATAAATGTATATTGGATTACTTACATCTGGAGAGGGGATGGGGAAAAGGAAATTGGAATACAAGGTTTTGCAAAGGTTAATGTTGAAAAATTATCCACGTATATGTTTTGAAAATAAAAGGATTTTATTTAATTAATTAAAATTAAATTTTAAAAAATTTAATTAAAAAAAGGAAATATTTTGTCCAATTACGTGCCAATAAATATGAGAATCTAAGCTGAAAAAAGGAAAGAAAGAAAATTTGACTTGTATATACCTGTTTTATATACCCATATACTCAAGTCACATGATAATTTCTTGAGCGAAAAGGGTTTAAGAGTAGAATAAGAAGCCCTGGAGAGCACCAGCCTCAAGTCAGGATGACCTGCATTCAAATATGGCCTCAGATACTTACTGGCCATCAGATAAGCAAGCTGCTTAACAGTTTTTGCCTCAGCTCCCCACCTGTAAAAAGCACTACCTCTCAGGGTAGTTGTAAGGATGAAGTGGGGTAATACCTGTAAAGCATTTAGCACACGCCCGGCACATAGTAGGCGCTGTATAAATGTTACTTGTTAGCTCGAGCCATCTGAAACAGCTCCCACCAGGAGAGCCCTGTGGTGACCCTCGGAGAGAGGTCTCGGAGGAGCCACGATGCTCGTGCTCAGGTATATAAAGGGCTGCCTTGTCCAGGACCAGAAAAGTAGGTGGTGGATGCAGGGGCCTGAGGGGTTCAGGATTAATGGAAGCTTCCTGGCTAATGGAGCTGACCAGCAGTGTGGGAAAGTCCCCCTAACACCCCAAAGAGGGCCCTCCAAGCACTTGGGCCATGGCTTAGAGGGCTGGCCTGCATAGCCTTTAGGGACCCTTCTGGGATCCGCCTGCAGAAGCTTCAAGATGGCCTGGATCCCACTTCTAGTGGAAGCCAAAACCAACAGCTTTAAGGGGTGCCATAGTCCACAAAGCACTGAGCTCTAATCTGGCCTGAGACAGTTCCCAGCTTGTGATCCTTCACCTTGCCTGCCTCAGTTTACCCATCTGTAAAACGAGCTGGAGAATGAAATTACAAACCACTCCAGGATCTTTGCCAAGAAAACCCCCAAAGGGGTCACAAAAAGTAGGATTGAAATTGATTGAACTGAACTGATTTAAGATTTAATAAGTGCTTTCCAAATATATTATTTGATCCTTGCAGCAACCCTGGGAGTTGAGTGTGATTATTATCCCCATTTTACAGATGGGGAAGCTGAGGATGAGAAAAGGTTAAGTGACTTGTTTCAGGTCACACTGTTCATAGGTATCTAAGAACTGGAACTCAGATGTTCCTGACTCCAGGTCCAGCATTCTTATCCCCTGGGATGGAAACAGCTCTAAGAAGAGTGAAATGTTCTGGGAGACAGAGCCACCTGTGACCATCCCTGTTCCTCTGTCCTCAGAGCTAACAGCAGCAAAGGGAAAGTGGAGACCCCAAAGACACCCACCAGCCCCTCTTCCCCTACATTTTCTCCATCGACCTGCTTCTTGGCTCCGTGCTACCTCACAGGAGACTCCGTCCGGGATAAGTGCGTGGAGATGCTGTCAGCAGCCCTGAAGATGGATGGTGAGGGGGTCTGGGGGCGTCCCCATGGGGAAAAGGGACCGGCCTTGTCCTGCTCGGCCCTAGGCAAAAATATCCTGGTCTGGAAGTTACAGAGAGGCAGGCTTAAGTCCTGGGGAGAGAGAAACTTCCTCACTAAGTGTAAACTGGGCTGCCTGGAAAGGTAGTGAATTCCCCATCATTGGAGGACTTCAAGAGAAGGGTGCTTGCCGAGTGTGTGATGGTCCCTTCAGACTTTGGTAGTCTGTAGGAAAAAGAGAAAAGAACAGGAGCCAGCATTCCCTGGGGCCTAGGACGAAAACGCCCCTTTTTTTGTCTTGGCTCCTCTGCTGGAGCTGGGAGGGAGGAGCAGGGGCTGGAACCCTTCTCTCCATTACTGCCCTTCCTTCCCATAGGGGTTATACTTGGCTTCTTTGCCATTACAGAGAAAACATGAATTTTACTTATTTTTAGGTGATTACAAAGAATATGGAGTCAACTGTGACAAGATGGCATCAGAGATTGAAGATCATATCCTTTGGTTCCGCCGTTCTGGGGACACGACCGGGTATTGCCAGGGAAGGACATTCATCTGCTTGGGCAGAAGTCAGGCCAGTTGTACACGGTCTGGCCTTGTGGAGGCTTGTGGGGGCCAGGAGACGAGCACCGTGGCCATGAGCCTCCAGAGGGGGTGGCCCAGGGATGGTCCTACCATGGGGCTGCATGGATCAGGAAAGGACTGTAAGGGGTTCTCTGTAGGGAGTGATAGCCAGGCGGGGCTGGGATCATTAAAGTCCAGCCTCAGACACTTCCTAGCTGTGTGACCCTGGACAGCCACGATCATCATTATTATCACAGATCTAGGGCTGTAAGAGACCTCTTGGCAAAGAAATGTAGATGAAGAAACAGAACATGGGGGCCGTGACTCACCCAGGGGCTCGCACATACGAAGGCACCGTTCCCCCTATACCGTGCTCCTCCACGGATGTCACTCCCTGGGACAAAGCACCCTGGATCTCAGGGAGAGCCAGTCCTGGGTCTGGGTCACTCAGGGGCATGGCAGGGATGGACAGCCAAAAGTTGTCATGGCTTCCTGGGAACAGCGTTCTCCATTACGTACGTCCTTCCCTGCCAGAGCATGGAGAAGGGATGGCAGGAGGATGTCAAGATCTGCTAGAATGCCCACATCACTCCCTGCATCGGAGAGTCTGAGAAGGGAAGGATTTCCTGACTCTCTCCGGCCCGTTTCCCACTCTTGGTCAGCTCCTCTTAGCTCTTCCCCTTTCCTTCCTGCAGAACAAGGAGCAGACTTCTTGGAATCCCCCAATTGTCCCCGTCCCGAGGGACAGATGACCCGTAATCTCTTCTGGAAATGCCGGACAAGGCCACCGTGCGCACGGCACATAGGAAGGGCCCCCACTCAGGAAGGGACCTTCTGCCCTTCCCTGTCACCCCTGATGCAACACGGTGCAGGGAGAACACAGCAGAGTTCTAACCCAGCTCAGCCCCTTATTGCTCGTGCGACTGTTGGCAAGTCCCTCACCCTGTAGGGTTCTGTAAAATCAGAACGGTGGGCCAGGTGTCCCTTCAGCAGGAGATCTGTGATCTTGTGAGCTCTGGACCACCCTGACCTCTCATGTTCCTTTGGCAGGTGACCAGGCCTTTCATTCTATGTTCAGCCATAAGGCTCGTAATATTTCTGATATAAAGAACATAAAGGATTAAATGTACATCACAGCATAAATGACTGTCAGAACCCACCCTGAAATCTGGAAAGGAGAGAGAAGAAGGTGGGGGCCGAAGTCTCAGGGGGAGAGGAGCTGAGGGGTGCCCAGAAGGGGCACAGAAGATGGGCTTGGCTGCTCCAAAATGTCACTGAGGACCGAGCCTGGCTCCAAGCCTTTCCTGGGTTTTCTCATTGTTTTCTCCACCTAATTACTGCCAGATGGATCCTAGACTGTGGGCCCCATTCAGAGCCCGCTTCCTACCAGCACAATGCCTTCCATCCCTGCGTTATCACAAGCTTCATCTCAGTTCGCAGAGGGTCAGCAGTTCCTTTGCTTCTGTCTCTCGGCCTTCCCCCCCAGCTGGACTTCAAACAATAGCTGGAAGGATTTCATAATCATTTTCATTCATTATCTCAGTTTCCCATCCTCCTTCCCCACCCCTGGCCCCCAGCCCCTCCTTCTCCTGTCCCGAGGTATCTTCCCAGAGGCGCTGGGTGAGACGATGAAACCTACATTAATCATTGTTCAGGTGACAGAAGTCTGTGTTAATTGTTCAGCTGTTTTAGTCATATCCCACTCTTTGTGACCGCATTTAAAATTTTCTTGGCAAAGATACTGGAGTGGTTTGCCATTCCCTTCTCTGGCTCACTTAACACATGGGAAAACTGAGGCAAATAGGGTTAAGTGACTTGCCCAGGATCACATAGCTAGTAAATGTCCGAGATTATGGATTTGAAGCCTTCAGTGCATTGCTCAGATATAGGAGCTCGGAGCTGTTTTGTTTCTCACCTGAATCACAAGGGTAGACTCTGAGGTCCATCATCCCCTAAGGGAACTATGGATAGATTTTCTAACACTCAATTTTATTTTATTTTCAGCCCCAGATTTTCTCCTTTCTGCCTCCAGCTCACCCCCCATCTGCCCCCATTCATCCTGTGAAGTTCTTGACCCTTTGTTTTCATAGAAGAGTAATCTAACAGTCCAGCTTTGTTTGCCTCCCAGCAGTCCTGGTAAGGAAACTGAGCTGGTATAATAAGGATCATGGATTTCTTTACAGCTTGAAGGAACCTTTAAGATCATCTTGTGCAAAAGTGTTCAGAAGGGCCCAGTATGACCAGAAGCAGATTCAAATGTAATCTAGTGATATTTAACAATTTTAAAAAATACAATAGAACATAGATAATGTTAACAAGTGGTTTTTTGAGTCACCGTGCAGCCAGCTGGGATCACTCTGTACCATTTAGTGACCATCCCTTTCTATCTGGGTGTGACATCATTTATGTAGTCTGACTCTTTGTACAGATGAGAAAACAGATGGGGAAAGAGGAAGTTATTTACCCAAAATAGCCTGTGGAAAATGGACATTTGAACTCGGCTCCTGGGTGACCTTGGATAAGCTGAAGTTTTCCATCAAATGAGGCGTGAGTGAGTGATTTCTAAGGAGCTTACAACCCTTGGAGGCAGTGAGGTTCAGTGGAGCAGTGGCAGACGTCAGAGGCAAAGAACCCAGTTTTGATTCCTGCTTCTGCTCCTTTGGGCCTCATTGATAAGATGGAGAAGATTGAACTAATTTGGATCCAATTAGACATTGGCTCTAAAGCAGCGATCCAGGTAGACTGCCACATTTGGCAGCTGGTGGACGAGGTGATGTGGCCCTAGTCACAGCACTCAGTAGGTGGCAGGCATGAAACTTGGACCCCATTCTCCTAACTCCAAGTCCAGCACTCTGAGACATCAGACTGCCTCTCTAAAAAAACAAAAGCAATCCCTGTTTGCCTCAGTTTCCCCATTTGTAAAATGGGGATATTGTTAGCATTGGTACCTCTCAGAGTTGTTGGGAGAATCAAATGAGATAATATTTGTAAAATGTAAAATTGTTATTATTAAAAGAAGAATAGTCAGTTCTCTGTTCATACTAATGGAGGGGTCCCCCAGTAGGATAGTATTTCTGACAGAGTTTCTTCTGGTTGGGATGACACTATTGTCAATCCTCACAGCAGGCCCTGTTGGCGGACCTTTCACATTAAGCCTTCTTGATTGGACACCACATCCGTGGGGTGTAGCGGGGGTGTGAAGAGAGACAAATCAAATCAAGATCAAAATCTCTCCCAGCAGAAACAAAAACCCCAAGGCTGAACACATCATCTGATTTAGACCTGGAAGGAATATTAGTGATCACCCAGTTCAGGGCTTCATGGATTCCCAAGGGGACATTGGATAGATTTTAAGGAGTTCATGGATTTAGATGGGGAAAAAAATACATCATTATTTTTACTAACTTTAATTTTCTTTGTAATCCCATGTATTTTATCTTATGTATTGAAAGATAATTTATTTATTTTTTTCGTTGTTGCTGAGGCAATTGCCCAGGGTCACACAGCTAATAAATGTCAAGTGTCCGAGGCTAAATTTGAACTTAGGTCCTCCTGGGTCCTGCTCTATCCACTGGACTACTACCTATCTGCCCCTGGAAACTAGTCTTTTGAGAAAGGGTCCCTAGGCTCCCTCAATCAACCAGAAAGGTTCGGATCACAAAGGTTCGGATACAGCTTTCTCATTTTATATATGAAGTAACATGTAGAGATGTGAGGGCGCCAGGCCAGAGTCACCCAGGAGAAGCAGGATCGGGACCCCACGGATTCCAGTTTATTTGTATTAGAGAGCCGGGCTGTATTGGTGGGAGGGCAGAGAGACTTTCTCGCCACTACCTCTGGTGTGACTCCTTGACAGTTTCACATATATATCAAGAACTGAAGGGCACAGACATGAAGTATCGGAACCGGGTGCGCAGCCGAATCAGTAACCTCAAGGATCCCAGGAACCCCACCTTGAGGCGGAACGTGCTCTGTGGGGCCATTTCCACCAGCCTCATTGCCAGGATGACGGCCGAGGTGAGACGCTCCATCAGGGAGCTGTTTCTGAAGCTGTTGTCTTTCTCCAGCCCTGGTTTGGAGTTAGGCAGGCTCACTGTGGGAAGCAGAGATCCTGAGCCAGCACCCACTAAAAGTGGGCCGAGGGAAGGCCGTCTGGCTTTTACAGCCGCAGACCCGATGCTCTAACTTTTTCCAGGCCCTGGGTTTCCCCTCAGAGCTACTGATGCTGTCGTTCTTTAGAAATCTCACTCGATACAAGAACTATATTCCTCAACCATCTGGATCCACCTGCATTTATCACTCTGTCCTAGCCAAAGGACGATAAACTGGGGTCAGCTGCTCAAAATTAGAGCCTTAGGGCTCCTCAAAATTTGGGGTTCAAAGAATACCAATAATTGTCCATGTAAGTAAAGCCCAGGAGGCACAAAGCCCGTGACTGCCTCGGCCCCAGTAACACAGGCCCGGGTGAAGGTGACATGAAGCAGGCCCCTTATCTGGGGACACCTGCTTACAATGCAAGCCTTGGGGAAGTTATTGAAGGAAGTACATAACTTGTTGTTGTCGCGTTCTTGATCCCATTTGGGGTTTTCTTGACAGAGACACTGTTGTGGTTTTGTGGTTTCCTTTTGCTCATGTTACAGAGGAGGAAACAGGGTGAAGTGATGTAGCCAGAGTCATACAATTGTCAGTGTCGAGCAGGATTTGAATACGGGTAATCAATGTCAATCAGGATTTGAGAATGGGTAGTCAGTATCAGGCAGGATGTGAATATGAGTAGTCAATGTCAGGCAGGATTTGAATATGGGTGGTCAATATCAGGTAGGATTTGAATAAGGGTAGTCAGTGTCAGGCAGGATCTGAGTATGGGTGGTCAATGTCAGGCAGGATTTGATTACAGGTAGTCGATATTAGGCAGGATTTGAATAAGGGTGGTCAGTGTCAGGCAGGATTTGAGAATGCAATGTCAGGCAGGATTTGATTACAGGTAGTCAATATCAGGCAGGATTTGAGAATGGGGAGTCAATGTCAGGCAGGATCTGAGTATGGGTGGTCAATGTCAGGCAGGATTTGATTACGGGTAGTCGATATTAGGCAGGATTTGAATAAGGGTGGTCAGTGTCAGGCAGGATTTGAATACAGAAACGTGTCTTCCTCACTGGAAGCTGGGTACTCTGTGCACTATGGGCTACCTAGCCTCCCCAGTATGCTATCAGAATACCGTGACAGTACCAGAATTTCACTGATGCAAATGACCCCCTAGGCTGAATAGAACATCTTGTACCCCTAATGATGCCAGTGCCTTTCACGATCATCTCCTGCGAGAATCTACAGCATTCTATGGTTTCCTTTTATAAAACTGAGCTGAGTTTATAAAACTGATTCAGCCCTTGGTCCTGCCCTGGTGTGACCTGGGAGGGGAGAGATCTCTGTAAAGAGCTTCTGCTTGCCTCTGACTGGGACGGCCAAGGGCACCCAGAATTTGTCTGCAGCAAGGGCACCACGGCAGGAGGGAGTGCCTCCAGGACATGGCCCTGCCACAAGCACCTGGCCGCTCTGGGACAGAAGCAGGGTTTTTTGGCCCACTCTGGTCTGCGATTGTTAGCTCCAGCTTATTCCCAGCCCGAGCCGTCCAGTGACAGTGCCCCTGCGGGAATGTGCAGTGTACGAAATAGAGTCTCTTCAGACATCTCAGAGTGTTGTTGGTTGGTTCACCTAGGAAATGGCCAGTGATGAGCTGAAGGAGCTGAGGAGCGCCATGACGCTGGAGGCCATTCGGGAGCACCAGATGGCCAAGACCGGGGGCACCACGACCGATCTTTTCCAGTGCAGCAAGTGTAAAAAGAAGAATTGTACTTACAATCAGGTGGGCACCAGAGTGCGGAGGCTGCGGGCAGAGGCTTAGGAGGAATCCCACTGTCCTAGACTGGGGAGGGGCCACGCAGATCTGGGAGACAAGGAATGGGGGAGGGGAAAGGGCACAATCTGGGACTGCGGGCACAGGGAGAGGATGAGAGGGCTTAGTGACATTCGTTAGGGGTCAGAAGGGAGGCTGTGAAGAAAGGAGAGGTTTTCTTGGGACTTCTCGAATTTGGTCCCATTGTTTTATAGTGAGGGCGGGGCTTCTCCATGCTGACCAGATGGTACTGGTTTTCCTGCAGGTTGGACAAGGGAAAATTGGAAATAAGACATGGAGACCAATTGTTGTTATAGATTGTCAAAGCCACAAGGAAGCTTAGAACCCAGAAGGTCAGAGCTGGAAGGGCCCTTAGAACCCAGGACTCTTAGCCCATACAAGACAGATCAGAGGGTCCTGATAAGAAAACTTCTTGGAAAAATTTGTTTTAACCTTATGTCATAGATCACAGTTTTATAGTGCTTTACACTTTACAAATTTTCTTCACAAAAACCCTGTGAAGTAATTAGTGCAAGTATTATTATGCCCATTTTACAGACGAGGAACCTCATAGAGGTTAAGTGATTTGCCTAAGGCCTCACAGTAAGTAAGTTGCGGAGTCAAGACTGGAACCAACATCTTCACGTCCAGCGAAGGATATAAAACCCAGAATTGGTGGAAAGGAAGGGAGAGGGCATTCCAGGTGAGGGCAAAAGCATCAGGAAAGGTCCTAAGGTCAGAAAAATAAAGAACTGTTTTCTATCTTTCCATTTTATTCAGCGGACATTTAATAACTGCCTCTATGCACAAGGCACAGGACTGAGAGGGTGGGAGTGGCTCCCTGCAGTGATGGGGCCCTGGTGGGAAGCTGAGGTGGTGAGGCTGGTGGGAGAGGTCTGTGTAGGGAGGGAAGTGAGGGGTTCCAGCAGGAAGCAGGAGTCATGGGAGATTCTAGAGCAAGGGAGTGACACCATGACTCTGCTTTCTCAGGTGCAGACACGAAGTGCTGATGAGCCCATGACCACTTTTGTCTTATGTAACGAGTGCGGCAACCGCTGGAAGGTCTGTATTTCTTTTGCTTCCATAGCCCCCTGAGGCGGCCGATGGCCTTTCCCAGTCAGGCTGTAGGGCCCACATGCACTGGGCCCGATTCACATCTCACGGGGTCCCAGGATTTGGAGTGAGGGAACTTCAGAGATGCTCTGACTCCTCTCACTTGCAGAGGAGGACGTTGCTGCCCAAAGAGGGAACAGCAGATCTAGGGTTCAAATCCGGCCCCGATCCGGGGCTGCCCCATGTTGTCCTTCTTCCTCCTTCCTTTCCTCTGTCCGGCTCATGAGCACCAAGTGCTTTAGGTTCCCGATTCCTCTGGACCTCCTATTGACCCGGCAGGGAGGCTCTGAAGGAACCCCGCTCCCCTTGTTAGCTTGGCCACAGTGGGGCTGCAGAGCATCCCCCATCCCAAGCTCTCCACTGGTACCTATCGCCCACAAGGGAAGCTTCCGTCCCTGCAGAACCACAGGGAGAGGGTCCTGGCGGGAAGCCTTTCTCTTCAAGGGGTCCTTTGTGAGACCCCAGGGCTCAGGGGGGAGATAGCTCCATCCTATTACCATAGGTTGATGTTTTCCCCAGTTGATTCCGGTAAGTCATGTCCCATTTGACGGATGAGAAAACTGAGACTGAACAGTTAGGAAAGATGCTTCCCATTCCATTTTGTTCAGACCAGTACCACATCAGAAGGAAGAAAGAGAGGGATGAAAAAAGCAAGAAAGAATAGGAGAAGGAGGCATAAGAAAGGAAGGGGGAGAGAGGGAGGAAAGGAGGTTGGTGTACCGGATATACTTTATAAAACCTTCCTCTGATCCTCACAACGATCCTGGGAGGAAGATGTCCGCTTTGTAGTGGAGGCAGGCAGAGTTCGCGTGACTGCCCGGGTACAGGCAGCTAGCTGGGTATCTGAGGCGAGGTTTGACTTGGGACTGTGGGGACAGAGTGTCTCGACCGGCCCCAGGAGCGCCCCAATGGCCCATTTTGTCTCTTTCAGTTCTGCTGAGCGGCTGCCGGCCGGGCCTGCGGTGTTGGAGAACCCGAAGGAGAAGGCTCTGGGCTCCCTGCCTGGAGCCAGAGAGGCCAGATAGGAAGGATTGCACAGAGGAGCCTCCCCAGAATCCACAGCTGGCTCCGGCCTCAGCTTTCCTCAGTGGGTTAGAAAGGGTATTTTTACTGGGAAGTCCAGAACGGCAGAGCTCTGACCCATGCTTGTGCCCCCCAGATCCTGCAGCAGAGTAGAAATACAAACTTATCTAAGGTTCCCACAGAATGCCCAAACTACCAGAGAAATTAAAATCTAGGCCGTCCTAAATGAGAGGCATTTTGGGACATGGACTATCCAAGGACACGGGGATGGAGGGAGATAGAGGGAAAAGCTGAGGCCCAGAGAAAAGAGACTTGCCCTAGGCGGCAGAGACAGCTCGTGTTGGGTGCCCCAGATGCCCACAGAGCTCAGCCCCCGTACCATCCTCTAGATGGCAGGAACAGCTCATGTTGGGCACTGATACCCCAGATGCCCACAGAGCTCAGCCCCCGTACCATCCTCTAGATGGCAGGAACAGCTCATGTTGGGCACTGATACCCTAGATGCCCACAGAGCTCAGCCCCCGTACCATCCTCTAGATGGCAGGAACAGCTCATGTTGGGCACTGGTACCCCAGATGCCCACAGAGCTCAGCCCCGTACCATCTTTTAGGTGGCAGGAATCGTTTATGTTGGGCACTGGTACCCCACATGCCCATGGAGCTCAGCCCCCATACAATCCTCTAGGTGGCAGGAACAGCCTAGTTGGGTACTGGTACCCCAGCTATCCAGGTCTGGGCTCTGTACTTTCCTGCTCCTGGGGAATGACTGCAAAGACATGGGTATTTGAATCCTTCCCCAGCGATGAATTCTTAAGGTTTTCTCCACTAAAAATACCAAGTGTGACATCCCTGTCTGTCCCATCATTTCCTTCACCTAGCAACCAGCGCCTCATTTGGTCTAGTATTAGCTTTAAGAAGATCCCAATCTTTGGATTCAGGGGTCATCATTAAGTAGTTTTCAGACCCATTTTGGGGGTTTTCTTGGAAATATTTGCCATTCCCTTTTTCAGATCATTTTACAGATGAGGAAACTGAGGCAGGCAGGATGAAGTGACTGGGAAGCTGGGAAATATCTGAGGCTGTATTGGAACTGAGGCCCTCCTGCCTCCAGGCCCGGCTCTCTATTCACTGCAACCAGCTTAAAGCTCATCTCTGCTGCTGGATGACATTGAGCCGAATCCCTTCCCCTCCATGGGCCTCAGTATCACCAAATATAAAATGGAAAGACTGGGTTAGTTAGTTTCTGATATTCCTTCCAGATCAAAATCCATATTCCCACGAGATTCCATTTATATATCACATTAGCATTACAAAATCCTCTCACTTATGTCTTCCTATCTGGCCCCCTTGGCAATCCTGTGAGATAGAGAGCATGAATATACTCTGAGAAAACTGACTTACAGAAAAGAGTGGACTCCCAGGTCCTGATGGCACATTGTTGTACCCACCCACATCTTCCTGATTCTTAGACTCATTTATTCTGTTAGACTTGACCTGTCTAGGCTTATGTGACAACTGGGAATCCTCCATGAATCACGAAAAGTCTTCCCTCTCCTGGTCCTCATGGCCCCTTATTCTCATTCGGTTTAGGTGGGGACCTTTGGGAGACTCCTCAAATCAGGAACTGCCTGTGGCTTCCTAAGCGATGTCATATTCTCTCTGGGGGAGCCACAGCCTGGCATGGGGCTTTCCCTGATCACCACTCAGGGGACAGGGCATCTGACAGAGGGAGCTCCTGTAGGATGTCCTTCCTTCCAAATTTTCCCCTTGACTGCATTTGCTAATTGCAATGATTTGGGCAGTGGTGCTGCAGGAAGCAGATTTCTAGGGACCTCCATTTACCCCTTCTTCTGGTCACCCCCTGGAGAGCTGCCCTCCCTGCCCACGGCTGAAAAGCAGAAGCATTGGCCAGCCTCTGCCCCCCTGGGGCTCAGATAGATGAGCTTGTTCCCCAATTGGTTCTTGGGGATCAGACAAGGGAATGTGCCCAAGCCAAACAGCTAGCGAGTTAGGCAAGAGATCATAGTGACCCCTGTCATCCCCCCAGAATGCACTAAGTACCCCCTTCCCTTGAAATGGAGTCCCCAGGCATCTTCTCCTACCTGTAAATAAACTCTGTACAGAAATCTGGCTCCAATTTCTATTATTGC
Organism: Antechinus flavipes; assembly: GCF_016432865.1. Taxonomy (NCBI): domain Eukaryota; kingdom Metazoa; phylum Chordata; class Mammalia; order Dasyuromorphia; family Dasyuridae; genus Antechinus; species Antechinus flavipes. The sequence goes on from NC_067400.1 coordinate 581,265,251, forward strand.
ACAGTAGTATTTGGGCTGGGGATGGGAGAGGCAGGGTTGTGCTGGGTGTATGCAAGGGGAAAGAGAGGCAAAATTAATCAATATTCTCAGTAGCATGGAGCAGGGGATAGACACCAGCCCTGGAATCAGGAGGACAGAAGTTCAGATCTGATCTCAGACACTTCCTAGCCAGATGACTTTGGGCAAGCCATTTAATCACCTAAATTACCTAATTAATTACCTAATTACCTTTAAAAGTACTTTCTTTCAACATTCATTTGTAATAAGATTTCTAATTTCCAGTTTTTCTCCCTGCCTCCTTCTCCCTGCCCTTGTACAACTGCAATGACAGTTAATCATATCATAAAAGAAGAAACGGAACAAATGGAAAGCACCAAGGGGAGAGTGAAAATAGTGTATCTGCTCTCAGACCTCATTGTCCTCTCTCTGGATGTGGATGGCGTTTCCACTACGAGACTTTTGGAACTGTCTCAGATCCTTGCATTGTGGGAAAAGCTAAGTTTATCACAGTTGATCATTGTACAATGTTGTTACGAAGCCATATTATTGCGCAGTGTTCCGGTTCTGTTCGCTTCCCAGCATCAGTTCATGCAAGTCTCTCCAGGTTTTTCTGAAACCTGCCAGTTCATCATTTCTTACAACACAATGGTATTCCATTCCATCCATTCACCACAACTTGTTCAGTCGTTCCCCAGTTGATGGGCATCCCCTCAATTTCCAATTCTTTGCTGCCACAAAAAAAGCTGCTATTTAGTATTTCTGTACCTGCAGGTTTTCCCCTTTTTTACAGTCTGAGATACAGACCCAGTAGACACAGCAGGGCCGGTTGATGGTCCCTTGGTCATAGTTCCAAATTGCTCTCCGGAATGGTTGGATCAGTTCACAACTTCAGCAATAATACATTAGTGTAGCAATTTTCCCACCTCTTCTCCAACATTTATTATTTTCCTTTTCTGTCATATTAGCTAATCTGATAGGTGTGAGGTGATTGCTCAGAGTTGTTTTAATTTGCATTCTCTAATCAGTAATGATTTAAAGCATTAAAAAATATCTTCTTAGTAGCATTCTCCAGTACACAAATCACAATCCATCTCCTTTGTCTCATGTGTCCTAATGAAAGACAGGTATCATCTTCCCCATTTAGAGACTATAATAGCTTATCTATTTTAAGGTAGCATCCCTCATCTCATTTGTTATTCTTAATGGCCCCATGACATAGATGGCTATCATTACCCCTATTTTATGAATAAGAAAACAGGTTCAGAAAGGTTAATTCATTGCCCCAGGGTCACGCAGCAAATAAGTGTGTCAAAGCAACACTTGAACCCGGCTCTTCTAGACTCCCAAGTTTGGTACTCTTATCTACTATACTTGTCCTAAGGCAGAAAGATGAAGGACCTAGTAGAGAGAAGGAAAATAATTTATTTAGAGTCACACAGTAAATAAGGAAACTTTAAAGAAACTTGAACTTATTTTAGGACTCTAAGCCCAGGATTTTTAACTCTTAGAGGTCTGTCCAACAACAGCACAAAAATAGGCCTATTGTAACCTATTTTAGTGTGTTCTGTTGATGCCTTTTGTCCTAACATTGTAGTCATCTCCTACCCACTCCTTCCACGCTTGTGACCAAAAAATTAAGCAAAAACATGACATAGGAAGATCTTGTTTAGCAATATAAATGGGATTCTCACCTACCCCTCTGCCGTGAGATACATTTCACTATCTGTTCTGAGCTACATTGACTTTCCAATTACTAGAAAAATGAGAAGATTTGTGAACTGATGGGAGGTCAAAAAGTCAGACTTGACACAACAGCGTAAATGGAAAGAACCAAAAGAAATTGAACCGTATGTTGTACAAATTGCAATGATCAAGCATAGCACCAAAAAAGAGCTATGAGAAGACAGCATTTTTGTTTGTGGAAGTAGGACTGCACAAACACACACTATATATATTAAAAATATCTATTAGTAAAATAATGTAACATAATTGGCATAATGCTATAGTTATCCATTCCCCATTGTGATTCTCCATTGTAATTTTGATATATTGCAGGAAGGCATAAGAAATTAAATGGGACACTTTTCAGTTTTGTAGAAGCCAAAGACAACAAGCAAAGGCCAGTAGACCACACAGAAACAGTGTAGAATCTCAGAAATGCACAAAATACATATATTTGTATATATAGATAGAGCAATGTGTAAATTATATCTTTTCATTTTTTGTACCATTCTTTTTTATTGTAGTAAATTTATTTATTTATTGCTGAGGCAATCAGGATTAAGTAAGTTGCCCAGAGTCATACAACTAGAAGTGTTAAGTGACTGAGGTCATATTTGAACTCAGGTCCTCCTGACTTCAGGGCTGGTATACTATCCCCTGCACCATCTAACTGCCTAGAGTAGTTGGACCATTCCATGTCTCTACTAACATTTTATCAGTGAGCCTGTCTTCCCACGCCCCCTTCATCATTAGCTCTTCCCATGTTTTGTCATCTTGCCAATTTGGACAGTTAAAGTGAAATTTAAGAGCCATTTTTTTATTTAACAAGTTGCCTTAAAGGTCATTTGCCACAGACATGTAGCCATTTCCTTCATCCGGTACATCCATTCACATGATTTTATCAATTAGTTCTATAAGGATAACTCCCAAATTTGTAGCTTTAGCCCTCCCCTTTACATTTCCCAGAATCTGAACTAGAAAGAGTCTCCTAAGAGGGCACATGTCTCTAGAGGAATTCCCTCAACAATGTACCCAACATTTAGTGATACAGTATTTGCTTTAAAACCTCCACTGAGTAACAATTATCTCTGAGTAACTATTTTCTCTTGAGGTGAACTATTCCACGTTTGTATGTCTCTTTAGAAATTTTTTTCTGACAGCAAACTAAAATCTACCTCCCTAAAATATCTACTCATTGCTCTATAAAGCCAAGCAGAGCCAGTTCAATCCCATTTCCACACATCATAGTTTTAAATAGTGGAGGATAGCTATTAATCAATCAATCCACTTCTATTAAGTACCTACTTTGTGCCAGATATTACATAGGGTGCTGGGGGTACAAAAAGAGGCAAAAAAAGCCCCTGTCTTCAAGAAGCTTACAATATATCAGGGCTCCCCTAGATCTTCCAGCCAGCTCCAATATGGTAGGTCTGCCCAGCTTTTCACTAAGTTGGCCACTCTCTTCTGGCTCCATAGCGTACCAATTTTTTCCCCCTAAAATTCAGTGCCCAGAACTGAGCCCAGTAGGCCAGCTGTGGATTTTTGTTCATATTTGTATCCTTCAGAAGCACAGAACAGGACCTCAAATATACTGGGGACTCAGCCAATGTTTGTATAGAGAAGGAATGAATGAACAAATGCACCTTTGTTGAGCTCTTTGAATTTTTTTTATTATTATAGCTTTTTATTTACAAGTTATATGCATGGGTAATTTTATAGCGAGCTCTTTGAACCTTAATGTATCTTGAATTAACACTAAAATTGTAATTTTAAAGAAATTCAATCAGTATATTTTACTGGTTTTTTTACACTTTCACTATCCATCTTTCAAAATTAAGCTCAAAAGTCGTCTTTCTTAATCTCATCAGTCAGAAATGAGCTTTATCTCTTCATACCTCTGATACCTTTGTGCCTGAGCTTTATCTCTTCATACCTTTGTGCCTTTATTTATATATGTGTTAGGCTGCATTATGGTTACATTTATATATTTTTCTACACTTTCACTGCTCATTTTTCAAAGCTCAGCTCAAAAATCAAGCCTTTCTTTATCTCTTCATTCCTCTGATACTTTTCTGTCTTTATTATACATTTGTTATGCTGCATTATGGTTATATTTATATGTTTATTCAAACTTCAAAGTGATCTTCTCACTTTCATTCTCTTACCAAGAGCCATATCTGGTGGTGTTCCAAGGCTATGCCATTAGGATCTTATTAATCAGTCAGTGAACAAGCATTTATTAAACACTTAACTATATATCAAGTATTGTATTAAGCCCTGGAGGTACAAAGGCAAAAAAAATATTACCTCCCCTCAAAAACCTTATTATTCTAATATCAAAAACAACATGGAAATAACCAGGTCCAGGAAACTATGGTTTCTCTCCTTGGGAGGGTTTTGGGAGAAAGGTAATGAGTTGTTTGGACACGTTGAGTTTGTCCAAAGGGCAGTTGGACTTACCTAACTGGCTCAGGAGGGACACTAGGCAGAAAGACCCACTTGGAGATGATGGAACCCAAGGGAGTTGATGCTATCGCCAGGTGAGATAGTATAAAATGAAAGAGAAGAGGATCCAGGGCAGAGGGTTGGGGGAAACCCATGATGAGTAGTGGGACACTGATGAAGACCCAGCAAAAAAAAACAAAACAAAACACTGAGGATATAGATCAGGTCAAAAGACGAGCTTGGGGAGCTCTCATAACCACCCAGAGAGAAGGCTACAAAGAGATCAGAAGGGTCAAGATTGAGAAAAGGCTGCTGGGTTTGGCAACGAGTTTTGTTTGTTGGTTTTGTGATAAAATTGGGGTTAAGTGACTTGCCCAGGGTCACACAGCTAGGAAGGTTTAAGTGTTTGAGGCCAGACTTGAACTCCTGACTCCAGGACAGGTGTTCTGTCTATCACCTGCCCTGAGCCCTGTCAACTTTGGAGAGGGCAATGCCAACTGAACGATGAGACTGGAGGCCAGAGTGTGAGTATTTAGAATAGAATGAGAGAAAAGGAATAAATAGCATCAAGTAGGGAAAATTTTGTCAAGGAGCTGAGCCACGAAAGGGAGGAGAGATCCCAAAGAATAATTGGCAGGGATACAAGATGAAGGCAGGACTTCAGAAGGCTGGCTTCCCTTTTTCAGCCTGTATTGCAGTCTGTTCCTCAGACGTGATAGCCTATCTCCTGGCCCAGTGCCTTTGAATACATTCTGTCCTTCGTGCCTGAACATACTCCCTACTCACTCCATGATTGCCTAGCTTTCCCCAGTGCTCAGGCTTACTCCATGTCACCTCCTACTTGCAGCCTTTCCTGATCCTCCCGCTTATAAGTACTCTCTGGAATTACTTTGAATGTGTTATGTATTTTCTTATATGTGTCTGCTAATTTGTTATTTCTATGTAATCTCCTTGGAGGCAGGGGCTGTTTAATTATTTTTTTGGTCCCTATATCCTCAGTGTTTAGCAGGTTGCTTTGCACCAGCAAGTATTTAATAAAACAAAACAGCAAGTATTTTAATTTAAAAATGAATGTATAGAGTGTTTGCTTTAATTGCACATGCATAAGTGATGAAGGAGTGAACAAATTAATGGAGTACAAACTCTGACAGGTTCTTATCCAACAATGTAGAAAGTTAGTCACAAGAAACTGATGAACGTGGAATACTTTTCCCCCCTGAGGCAATTAGGGTTAAGTGACTTGCCCAGGGTCACACAGCTAGGAAGTGTTAAGTGCCTGAGAACACATTTGAGCTCAGGTTCTCCTGATTTCAGGGCTGGTCCTCTATCCACTGCACCAACTAGCTGCCCCTAAACCTGGAATACTTTTATAAGAAATGATGAGCAGGCTCATTTCAGAAAAACCTGGAAAGATTTATATGAACTGATACTGTGTAAAGTGAGCAGAACCAGAAGAACATTGCACACAGTAACAGCAAGATTATATGATGATCATTTATGTTGAACTTAGCTCTTCTTAGCAATACAGTTCCAATAGATTTGGGATGGAGAATACCATTCACATCTAGAAAGAGAACTATGGAGAATGAATGTGGATCAAAATATACTATTGTCATTTTTTTTCCCCTTTCTCATGCTTTTTCCCTTTTGTTTTGCTTTTTCTTTCATAACATGACTAATGTGGAAATCTGTTTAAAATGATAACACAGGGAGAACCTCTATCAGATTGCTTGCTATTTTAGGGTGGAAGTGGTGAGAGAGGGAGAAAAAATTTGGAACTCAAAATCTTAGAAAGATGAATGTTGAAAACAATCTTTACATGCAATTTTTAAAAATACTATTAAATTTTTAAAAAAGAAACTATGGGGATTTTTTGGACTCTTATGTAAGGTAGTTATTGATAGAAATTTTACATAGTTTCTTACTGAAATTATATACATAAATTATAAAATGTTCTCCCCAAAAAAGAAAGAAGAATAACCATGAAACTAAACATTTTTCAGCCACGGCAATTTACGAAACTGGGGCAAAGGAGTGGGTGGAAGTGTGGTGTTTTTCTTCTTTAAAATATAATATATGATGGTTCTCTCTGGTGAGAGCAGGTTTCTCAGGGGTTTTTCTGGAGGCAGCCTTAGTTGCAGTTGAAAGTAATAATCACCTCAAAACGCAGCCAGGTGATAAAAGATAAAAGATAAAACTTTTATTGCCTCCAAAATAGCCGGTTAGTTGAGTCCTATCTCTGCTTGGTTCCAAGAGCTCTTGCAGCTTTGTCCTTTGCTTCTGACTCTGCTTTCTTCAGCCTCCAGAGCCAGCACCAAGTTGAATCTGTCTTGCCTCTGAGAGAGGGCTCTGTAAAACACTTTTCAAATATTGTTTCATTTGATCCTCACCATCTCTCTGGGAGGTAGGTGCTACTATTATCCCCATTTTATATATGAAGAGTCTGAGGTTGGCAGTTTGCTAAATAATTCCCCCAGGATAGTGGAGCTTTTGTCATATTTGGATTTGAATTCGGGACTTCCTGATCCTAGCCCCTGATGATATTTATAAAGTTCTTTAAAGTTTGTCAAGAATTTAACAGGTATTTTATTTGATCCTTTAAAATAACACCATGACATAGATACTATGGGTGAAGTAACAGTAATTGACTTTCTATAGTCATCTAGTTACTAATCAACCAATCAAAAGGCATTTATTAAGCACCTGATGCATGCCAGGCACCATTCTAGGTCTTAGAGATACAAAAAAGAAAAATGAAGCCATGCTGTGTCCTTAAGGGAGCCTATCAGGAGGAAATAATAAGTCCATGTGATAGTAACTGGACCAGGTATTCCTGACTATGTCAGCTCCAGCGCTCTAGACACTGTCACTGTAAGCACAGTGACAAAAAACTTAGATTTTTTTGAAGAGGTTGGGCAATGAGATGATTGAGACCAGTTCCAATTGTTCAGTGATGAAGAGAGTCATCTACACCCAGAGAGGGGACTGTGGGAAATGAGTGTAAACAACAACATAGCATTCTCACTTCTTTTGTTGTTTGCTTGAATATTATTTTCTTTCTCATTTTTCCTTTTTGATCTGATTTGTCTTGTGCAGCAAGATAATCGTATAAATATGCATACATATGTTGGATTTGATATATATATTTTTGTTTTAATTTTTTTTATTTTTAAGCTTTTTATTTACAAAACATATACATGGGCAATTTTTCAACATTGACCCTTGAAAAACTCTCTGTTCCAAATTCTCCCCTCCTTCCTCTCACCCCCTCCCCTAGAAGGGGAGTCTAATACATGTTAAATATAACATATATATATATACATATATATATACACAAAAATATATATATACACACATATATATATATTTTAAAGCTTTTTATTTTTCAAAACACATGCATGGACAATTCTTCAACATCAGCCCTTGCAAAGCCCTGTGTTCCAATTTTCCTCCCCTTCCCCCACGCCCTCCCTTAGATAGCAAGTAGTTCAATATATGTTAAACATGGTAGCAATATATATTAAATCCAATATATAACATATATATTTTAACATGTATAACATATATTGGATTACTTGCCATCTAGAGAGGGGGTTGGGGGAAGGGGAGAAATTTGGAACACAAAGTTTTTCAAGAGTCAATGTTGACTATTTAACATGTATAGGACTGCTTGCCATCTGGGGGAGGGGGTGGAGGGAGGAGGGGGAAAATCGGAACAGAAGTGAATGCAAGGGATAATGTTGTAAAAAAGTACCCTGGCATGGGTTCTGTCAATAAAAACCTATTTAAAAAAAAGAGTCAATGTTGAAAAATTATCCATGCATATGTTTTGAAAATAAAAAGCTTTAATAATTAAAAAAAAAAAGGTTTAGGGCCAGGAGATAATACTTCCCTCCACCATCACCCTTCCACATACCCCTCAGCTGAGGAAGCCATGGGATGTAGTCTTGCAGGCTGAGGCTTTAATGTGTTAGCAAGATGTAACATGCTGTCTTTTTTTTTTTTTTTTATGAGGTGTAAATATTTGGCTGATTATGTCAAGAAGGGAACACTATGATTGGATGTAAAAACTAACCATGGCTTGGGGGGGCTTTAAATAACTAAGTTCTAGTCAAATGGCAGCAGTTCCAGAGTGAAAAAGATTTAAAACTCAGAATCACCAGGGGAAGAAACCCCCAAGGAGGGGGAGGTAATAGAAGGAAGTTCTCACTTCCTTCCAATTTAACCACATAGCTTTGAAGGGGAATTATTAGACAACAGGGCCCACTAATTATGTCTGGTGGGAGAGTAGAAATATGCATTCTAGGCAGATATGATACAGAAACACAGATATCCAAGAATGATTAAATAGCCTCAAGGAAAATGGCCCCTGGCAGCAGAAAAAAGAGTTTATCTGTGAAAAAGAGCAGACCCTTGGAAACCAGCGCATGAAGTAAAGATGGAGCTCCCAGAAAGAGTTGCCTTTGTCACAAATGCATCTCATATCTTTGAATCCATTCTTCCCATAGATATTACATATATTCATGGGGCACTGTGCCTTGAGTCTATAGGACAGATATTTTTTAGCTACTGTTTTTATTTCGTTATATTAGTATATTCCTTTACCAAGAACTAAATTGTTTTCTAGCTGATGTTAATGAGAAATATACCACCAGTCTGTGACCTGTAGTGTCAGTAGTAAAGACCCACAGGATACCCATGGAATCCAAAAATAGTTATTTTACCTAGGAACATAAGACAGATTGAATGAGTAGTACTGAGTAGTGCTACAGAAATATTATGGGTGTTACAGACACTTTAACTGGTACTATTGTTGTTTATTCAGTTGTATCAAATTATATGGTTTCTTGGCAAATATACTGTGGTGGTTTGCTATTTCCTTCTTGCATTTTACAGATGGGAAACTGAAGCAAATAGGGTTTAAGTGACTTTCCAAAGGTCACGCAACTAGTGGGTGTCTGAGGTTGGATTTGAATTCATATCTTTTTGATTCCAGGCCTACTGTTCAATTGGTACTACTGTGAATGATACAAAAAAAAATCATGAAAAGCGAGTTAACAGCTTAGTAAAGTAGGCAGAAAAATCCACTGAAAGGAAGAAACCCCTAAAAAAAACCAAAATTGGCCAGATTGCCAGGAAGGTACAAAAGCTTGCTGAAGAAAATGTTTCTTTAAAAATTATAATTGGAACTGTTTGGACATATATACATATACTATATTTAACTTATACTTTAACATATTTAACATGTATTGGTCCCTGCCTGGGGGAAAGGGTGGGGGGAAGGAGGGAAAAAATTGGAACAAAAGGATTTGCAACTATCAATGCTGAAAAATTACCTATGCATATATCTTGTAAGTAAAAAGCTATAATAAAAAAATTATAATTGGATAAGACAACTCTCAGGCACCACTATATATCTCTTAGATTGGCTAAGATGATAGGAAAAATAATGACAAATGTTGGAGAGGATATGGGAAAACTGACTAATACATTGTTGGTGGAGTTGTAAACTCATCCAATATTCTGGAGAGCACTTTGGAATTATGCCCAAAGAGTTATCAAACTCTGCATACCCTTTGGTCCAGCAATTTTCTACTGTGCTCATATCCCAAAGAGATCTTAAAGAAGGGAAAGGGACCCACATGTGCAAAAATGTTTGTGGCAGCCCTTTTGTAGTGGCTGGAAACTGGAAACTGAAGAATCAGTTGGAGAATGACTGAATAAATTATGGTATATTAATGTTATGGAATATTATTGTTCTGTAAGAAATGACCAGCAGGATGATTTCAGAGAGGCCTGGAGAAACTTACATGAACTGATGCTAAGTGAAGTGAGCAAAACCAGGAGATCATTATACACAGCAACAACAAGACTACAATGATCAATTCTGATGGACATGGCCCTCTTCAACAATGAGATGATTCAAACCATTTCCAGTTGTTCAATGATGAAGAGGGCCATCTACCCCAGAGAGGGCTATGGGAACTGAGTGTGGATCACAACATACGATTTTCACTCTTTTTGTTGTTGTTCACTTGCTTTTTTTTTCTCATTTTTTTTTCCTTTTTGATCTGATTTTTCCTGTGCAGCAAGATAATTGTATAAACATGTATGCATTTATTGGATTTAATTATATTTTTGCCATGTTTAACATATTGATTGCTGACCATCTAGGGGGAAAGGGAGAAAAATTGGAACACAAGATTTTGCAAGGGTCAATGTTGAAAAATTGTCCATGCATATGTTTTGAAAATAAAAAGCTTTAATAAAAATAAATAAATGTATAATCAGCTCAGAAAAAATAATTATAATTGGAAATGGAATCTAATGAAGAAACAATAAAACAAAAACATTAGAATGAAAAAATAGAAGAAAATATTTTCCAATGTTTTTCCAAAACAGTCAAACTGGAAATTAGGTTGAGGAGAGATAATTTAAGAATTATTAGACTAGGGGCAGCTAGGTGGCACAGTGGATAGATCAAGAACCCTGAAGTCCGGAGGACCAGAATTCAAATCTGGTCTCAAGACACTTAATACTTCCTAGCTGTGTAACCCTGGGCAAGTCACTTAACCCCAATTGCCTCAAGAAAAAAAAAAGAATTATTAGACTACCTGAAAGCTATGATCAAAAAAAAAAAAATCCTAGACATCATTCAAAAAATTACTAAGGAAGCCATTCCCCAAGTGATAAATAGTCAGAGGATATGAACAGACAATTTTCAGACAAAGAAATTAAAGCCATTTCTAGTCATATTAAAAAAAATGCTCTAAATCACTTTTGCTTAGAGAAATGTAAAGTAAGACAACTGAGCTACCTCTTCACACCTCTGAAATTGGCTAAGATGACAGGAAAAAATAATGACAAATGTTGAAGGGATGTGGGAAAACTGGGACACTAAGATATTATTGATGAAGTTGTGAAATTATTCAATCATTGTAGAGAACAATTTGAAACTATTCCCAAAAGGTTATAAAACTGTGCATACACCTTTGATCCAGCAGTAGCTGTATCCCAAAAAGATCATAAAAAAAGTAAAGGACCCACATGTGCAAAAATATTTGCAGTGGCCTTTTTCGTAGTGGCAAGGAATTGGAAATTGAGTGGATGTACAACAGCTGGGAAATGACTGAATAAGAAATATTATTGTTCTATAAGAAATGATGAGCAGGCTGATTTCTGATGAGTAGGCTGATTTCAGAAAAGCCTGGAAAGATTTACATGAATTGATGACATGCAAAGTGAATAGAATCAAAAGAGCATTGCACATAGTAATAAAAAAATTATGTGATGATCAACTGTGATGGACATTGTTCTTTTCAACAAAGGGTTGATTCAGATCAATTCCAATAGATTTATGATAAAGAGCCATTTGCATCCAGAACTATGGAGACTGAATGTGGCTCAAAGCATAGAATTTTCACCTTTTTGGTGTTATTGTTTGTCTGCTTGGTTTTTTTTTTCTTTTTGATTTTATTTTTCTTGTGCAGCATGAAAAAATGGAAATATTTATAGAAGAATTGCATATATTTAATCTATATTGGATTGCTTGCCGTCTAGGGGAGGGGAGTGAGGAAAAGGGAAAGAGAAAATTTTAGATCACAAGGTTTTGCAAAGGTGAATGTTGAAAACTATATTTGCATGTATTTGGAACAATAAAAAGCTATTATTTAAAAAAGGAAAAAAAAGAAAAAAGAACATTCCAAGTTACAAAAAACCATAAGACTTGTCACAAAAGTCAAATAAAAGATAAAGCAGAAAACTGTGCACCACGTACATAAAGGAAGTTTTTTCATGTATAAAAAAAGAAAACTACCTAGCTAAAAAGCTATCTAAAAAAAGAAAGTTTTAAGGAAAATTGCCCTGCTATCCTGGACCAGAAGATAAAAATAGAAACTGAAAGAATCTACTGATCACCTCCTGAAAGAAATCTCAAAATGAAAACTCCCAGGAGCATTATAGCTAAATTCCAGAGCTTCCAGGTCAGGATGGGGAGGATATAGTCTATATCTCATTTATATTCTTATTATCTCTTTTCCCAAGTTCCAAGAACAGTACATTGTATAAATACAAATTTGTTGAAAGGCTAATGTGGAAATATCTTTTGCTTGATTTCGTTTGTATAATTGATATCATATTGTTTGCTTTCTCAATTGGTGAGAAAGGAAGGGGAGAGAGAGAGAAAATTTGGAACTCAAAATTTTAAAAAAGTAATTTCCAAAAGAAGGTTTATTGAATTTAGCTGAATTGTTGAGACATCACCTTAGAAAAAAAAACTATACTATCAGTAGAGGCATAAACAATATCATCAGAGAGACAAAGGGGATAAAGACTAAACCAGTGATTTAATTAATATGGGGAACTCCCTATTTCAGCACAAATTGTTTCCTTGCCTACAATGTATAGTCTTAGAGAATCACTAGGAACATTAAGAAGATAGGTGACTTGTCCAGGGTCACCCAACTAGTATGTATTAAAGATGAGACTTGAACCCTGGCCTTCCTAATTCCTGAAGTCAATTCTCTAGCCCAAGAGTTTTCAAATTTTTTATGATGGAGATCCTGTTTCAAAGTAATATCTTTAAATAATCAAAGGAAATGCTAAATTTATTATTGGTTTAGTGAAAATAAAGACGCAAACATTTTCCCCATCTAAATTCACAGATCCCTGGGGAGTCCCAGATTAAGAACTCCTGCTCTCCAGATATTGCCACATCTGGAGAAAAGAAGTCAGGCCGGTACTATAAAGATGATGAAGAGCTGTGTGCAATGGGCAAGCATTTCTGAGGTACTAAACACATCCTTACAGGGAGTTCCCTCACCTGTGGCCACAGACCCATTGGAGCGATAGAGGTAGATAGATGGAAAGGAAAAAAGAATCATCTCCATTTTATAGCGGAACAAGGTGGGAGTCAATGAGGAAGAACGTTGATTCCTTTTCAGAGGGCCTCTATAAGGAGTCATTAAAAGTGACCTAGGACCTGAATCTGCCTCCTCTGAGCTGCTCTATCTGCATTTTGGTTCTTTTCTGCCCTAGAGGGATGTAGGCTGAGTGCTGATATCATCTACCTTTCCCTAGGAGGTCTGGAACCTTTGGTGTGAGGGCTTGCTGAGCCCTTTTCAGAGATGCTCATCCACCTTTGGTGTTCACCTGTCCCCAACTCTCATCTGTGGCTCCACACTGTAGCATGTGCATGGGTCACTTCCTGGTAAACCATCTCAGTAAGCGGGCTAAACCAGGTTGGGGATAATCAACGGGCTTCAAACCATTCCATTTAGGGGGGAGTCTACCCCAAGGATGGGAAGACTTCCTCTGCCCAAAAGGGGGATGAGAACAATTTGTTCCAATGGTCATGAAGGGACTGAAGCAGGAAGAGCTCAGAGCTTAGTCGGAGGCCAAGGACTTCATCCTTTGTCTCAGGTGCCTTCTAGCTCCAACATGCTGCATTCTGAAGTTTCTCCCAACTCCAATGTTTTATGTTCTAAGGTCTATTCCATTTCCAAGAGCCTATTTCCATTTTTTGGTAGTATTTTTTTTATTGAAGCTTTTTATTTTCAAAACATATGTAAGGATAAATTGACTCTTGCAAAAACTTGTGTTTCCATTATATAGCATTTCCAATCCCTATATTTTTGTCCGCCTGCATTTTTGATTTCCTTCACAGGCTAATGTACACTATTTCAAAGTCCAATTCTTTTTATACAGCAAAATAACTGTTTGGGCATGTATACTTATATTGTATTTAATTTATACTTTAACATATTTAACATGTATTGGTCCACCTGCCATCTGGGGGAGAGGATGAGGGGAAGGAGGGGAAAAATTGGAACAAAAGGTTTGGCAATTGTCAATGTTGTAAAATTACCCATGCATATAACTTGTAAATAAAAAGCTATAATTAAACAAACAAACAAACAAAAAATTTTGGGTTTCAATTTCTCCCCTTTCCCCCTACCTTCTCCCCTAGATGGCAAGTAATCCAATATATGTTAAATATAGTAAAAAAAAATATGTTAACTCCAATATAAGCATACATATTTACACAATTATCTTGCTGCACAAGAAGAATCAGATCAAAAAGGAAAAAAAATGAGAAAGAAAATAAAATGCAAGCAAATAACAAAAAAAGTGGGAATGCTATGTTGTGGTCCACACTCACCTCTCTCTGGGTGCAGATGGCTCTCTTCATCACTGAACAAGTGAAACTAGTTTGAATCATCTCATTGTTGAAGAGCGCCACATCCATTAGAATTGATCATCGTTTAAAAAAAAAAAAAGAATTGATCATCATATAGTCTTCTTGTCATGTACAACGACACAACATTCATATACCACAATTTATTCAGCCATTCTCCAACTGATGGGCATCCACTCAGTTTCTAGTTTCCCAGATCCTATTTCCTTTAGGCTTCAACATTCTATGTTTTAAGAGCTCTTCCAACCTTGACATTTCATGCTAAATGAATGCCTGAAAAAAACATTTGTGAACACTTTCTGTGCGCTAAGCATTTGAGAATACAAATGGAAAAATAAGACCATCCTTATATTCTAGGGGCTCACATGCTAATGGAACTCTACATATATGGAGGGTTTCAGCTCCAAGTCAGAGTTACGAGATAGTGACTCCTCTTCTTTCCCACTGATAAAATCACATCGGTTTTGATGATGAATTATTTGAGAAAGCCAAAGACTTCTTTTCTGGGTCTTTAGTGGCTGTGGCGACAATAGCTGCAGGAACAGCAACCAGACTTCGTCTCCATGGGTGTTTCCCAGGATGATGGCTAAGGGCACCCGGCTGGACATATTAATGCTCCCAAGGCTCTTTGCTTCAAAGTACTGGGCTGTCTTCACTGGGGTCTGAGGGGATGGTCAAGGTAGGTGTGTTGGTTTGATTTGCCTGGCACATGCTGCCTTCTGTCTCTATCTCAGGGTGCCCTGCTTAGGCTAGCTTGCCTACCCTGTGTATGGTAGCCATTTGGCACCTATTGGGACTGACTGGCCCCTTTTCCACAAGAATTACTTCCCCAGATGATGGCAGTAAGGTCAGTGATCTACCTGTTGGTAACAGGATCTCTTCTAGCCTTAACATTTCATGTTCTAACATTTTATATTTGAAAGTCATTTCCAAGGTTAAATCCCATTCAGCAAATTTTTTTTCTAAAATTTTTAGAATTTTATCTTTTTTTGACTGAACAACATTTATTATTTTCATTTCAGATAAAATGCTTAAGATTCAACATTAATAAGCACTTAACACATGAACCAGTGAAGTGACTCCATCGCCACTGTTATGCTCTTTAGGTAGGTTAAAAAACTCCCAGGATTTTTATAGGATGGCTAAAAGGATAAAAAATTTCTAAAAATTTTCTAAAACAGAAATTATAAAATTTTTTAAATTCTCTAAAATTTCTGAAATGGATATCTGTTGTTTTTGTTTTATATTACCTTCATGTCTGAACACATCCTTCTTATCTCTTCTATGCAGCAAGCCTTCTCTTGTAACAAAGAAATAAAAAGAAAGAAGAAAAAAGGTTTAGTAAAATTAGTGGATACATTCATTAACTGAAACTGAAGAACACTGCTCCAGTGCCCCACCAGTTTCCCACCACTTCAATGAAGAGAAGGCGCTCTTTCTCATTCCATCTCTGGGACCAAGCTTGGTCATAATATTCACACAATTCAACATGTTTTAAGCTACTCCTGTGTATAAACATTTATATGACTTCAGTCTCAATTGCTGATCTCATGAAATATACAAAAAAGTCATAAACATAGAATATAAGGACAAATTCACTGGACAGTTGCACAACAAAGCTGCTTGTGAAATCAGAGGAGAAAAGTCCTTAAGTAAGGATGGAGGCTAGATCATGGATGGTAGATCATAAATTTAGGACTGAAAAAGACCCTAAGAGGTCATCCAGAGCAACTTTCTCATTTTATAGATGAGGAAGGCTCAGAGAAATTAGGAAGGCTCAGAGAAATTAGGTCTTGTCCAGTGGGGTTTTTGAAGATTTCCTGGTGGAGGTAGCTTTTGAAATAGACTTTAGGGGATGGGCAGGAATTCAACAGGCAAAAGGGGAAGGGGGAGGGAGCACATTCCAGGCAAAGGGAATGTAAGTGGGTGGGCACATGGCACATTCTAACTGGAGCACGGAATGTATAGGAGAGGAGTAATATGAGATGATTGGAAAGGGGTGGGGGGGTAATGCCAGATTTTAAAGGGCTTTTGGATGTTAGGGAAAGAAATCTGAACTTTACTCCAGAGGCAGCAAAAAAGCTGTGGAAGATTTTAAAGCCAAGAATTGATAAACATTTTTTATTAAAAGTTTTTTATTTTCAAAATATATGCATGGATAATTTTCAACATTCACCTTTGCAAAACCTTATGTTCCAAATGTTTCCCTCCCTTCCCCCACTCCTTCTCCTAGACAGCAAGTAATCCAATATATGTTAAACATGTGCAATTCTGCCACACATATTTCCACAATTATCATGCTGTTCAAGAAAAATCAGATCAAAAAGAAAACAAAATAAAACAAAATGCAGACAACAAAAAGGGTGAGAATGCTATGTTGTGGCCCACACTCAGTTCCCATGGTTCTCTCTCTGAGTGTAGATGGCTCTCTTCATCACTGAACAATTGGAACTGGTCTGAATCACATCATTGTTGAAAAGTGCCATTAGAATTGATCATTGTATAATCTTCCTGTTACCGTGTACAATGATCTCCTGGTTCTGCTCATTTCACTCAGCATCAGTTCATGTAAGTCTCTTCAGGCCTCTCTGTATTCATCCTGCTCATCATTTCTTACAGAACAGTAATATTCCATAACATTCACATACCACAATTTATCCAACCATTCTCCAACTGATGGGCATCCACTCTGGAGAACAGCTCTATAATATATATATGTGTGTGTGTGTGTACACACACACACACACACACACACACACACAGAGAGAGAGAGAGAGAGAGAGAGAGAGAGAGAGAGAGAGAGAAAGAGAGAGAGAGAGAGACTTTTACCTTTCTTTGTTTCCCTAGTTTACACCACTAGTTTACAGCACATTAGTGCCTAGTATGTAGCAGACCTTTAACTGGTAAAAATCTGTCTGTCTCATGATTGATAGGAGAGAAAACACCTGAACAACCATGTATGAACAAGGAGGAAATCAACAGGAGGAAGGCACTAGGAATAAGAGGGATGGAAAAAGGCTTCCTATAGAAGGTGGAATTTTAGTTGGGCCTTAAAGGAAGTCAAGGGAAGCCAGGAGGAGGAGCTGAAGAGGGAAGAGATTTCCAGGCACTGGAAACAGGGAGTCCAGTGGGGAGATGGCCCTGCTTGTTGGAGGAACAAGGAGGCCAGTGTTAGTGCCTTGCGGAGGGTGTGGGAGGTATAAGGTGTGAAAGGCTGGAAAGTTCAGGGAGGGGAGGGAAGAGGATGCAAGGCTATGAAAACTTTGAAAGTCAAACAGGCGATTTTAGAGGCTGCTGGAGTTTGAGTAGAGTCGTGGTCAAACTTTCGATTAAGGAAAATCACTGACAGCTGAATGATGGCTGCATTGGCGTGGGGAGAGACAGGTAGATCCATCAGCAAGTCCTTGTAATAATCAAGGCACGTGAGGTGCATCAGTGGTACAGTGTCAGGTTGCAAAGGTGCAATCGGCAGGTCTTGGCAACAGGAGTTGGGGTGGTGAGAGGGAAGAGTCCTGGATGACTCCTTGACTGCAAATCCAGGAGACTGAGAGTAGGTTGGTGGTGCCCTCAGCAGTTATAGGGAACCCAGAAAGAGAGGAGGACTTTGGGAGAAAAAGAATTAGTTCAATTTTGGATATGTTGAACTTAAAAGGTGTAAGGGATATTGCACTAGGAGCTGGGATGTGTGCCTGGAAAGTCAGCAGGGAGGGTGGAAGCGGATAGGGAGGTATGAAGGGGGGTCTAAGAGCAAGGAAGGGTGAAGCAGGACCTGCAATAATTCAGGTACTGAGTGTCTAAAATGGTGATGGAGTAGAGAAAGGGAAATACATTGTCAGAGATATGAGATATTCTGACGTGTTATGTTCTAAGGCTTTTCTCTGCTCTGAGATTCTGGGTTCTTAGGTTGCTTCTAGCTCTGATATTAATACTAGCAGACATTTGTGAACTGGGCTAAGATTTCTAAAACAGGTTATAAACATTATTTCATTTGATTCTCACAAAAACCTAGCAGGGAAGACATAGTATTTTTATACTCATTTCACACAGGAAAAAAATGAAGCTCAATGTCTTGCCTATGAGGATTGTGAAATGGTGTCAAAGATGGACTTTGAGCCCACGTTTTTGTCATCTCAGTGTCCTTTGGCCTTTCTATCACATTATCCTGTATTTTGTGTTATCTGTGTTAAGGTCCCTGTCAATGATAACATGTTATGTTCTAACTACCCCTCTGGGTATGTATGTATGGTAGGGTCCTTCCAGCCCTTACTTTTTTTTCAGTTTGTCAAGTCACTTTCCTTCTCTAAGCCTTGAGGGGATGGATTAGAGGGCCCAGAACTCAGCAGTTCAGATTGTATAACAAAGAGCACAAAAAGGGGAAAGGGTCTAACAACTAAAAATAATGGTTAGCTTTAAGATTTGCAAAGTGCTTTATATATATGATCTCCTTCAATAACCCTATGAGGTGAGTGCTATTATTATCCTCATTTTACAGATGAGGAAACTGAGGCTCAGAGGTTTAGTGACTGGGTCACCCAACTACTAAATTTCTAAGGCTGACTTTGAATTGGGGGGAGGGGGTTCTTTCTGATTCTGGGCCTGGTGTTCTCTCCACGGTCCCACCTAGTATGGCCAGCAAATCTGGGCCTTAACTTCATTACTGTTACTAACATTACTGTTACTGTTGTGTAACCTAGAGGAAAATCTCTTTTCTGGCTTTGTTTCCTTTATAAAACTAAGAAGACTGAACTAGGTGCTGTCTAAGGGCAGCCATAAATGTTGGGCCCTGAGAATAAGGACGCTAATACCAGCCTGGCCTCAAGGCAGATTTCCAAAAAAAATGAAGTTATTAAATTGATCAGAGTGTCTGCAAACAAAAGAAAACCCCTTTTTCCCAGCTCAGAGACATCCCCTGTACACTTAGAAACAATAGGCATCCGGGCACCTAGCCAAGGCTCTGGAGATATTTATAACATGGAGAGGGTGGGAGTCCCTAATAAGCTGGTGTGTGCCTTTTCCCACCTCTTCCCTCTCTCCCACCCTGGCTGCAGGCCTGAGTGGTTCCCCAGTCAAGAGGCCAGGCTGACTTGTGCTGGGCCTGGCTCCTCCTCAGCTGCTCAGAGGGAAGGCCTTGTTGGAGCCCCTGGTCAGGGGAAGGACAGCTGCAAGGAGCCAAGGTGGTGGAATTCCTGGGCGGCTCCCCTTTCCCCTCGAGCTGATGCAATCTCTGGGTTCTGTCAGGCTTGGAAGCTGCAATCTGGTGGACCGAGTCGCTCCCCGACTCTGCTCCTGGGCCAAGGAGGTAAGTGCCCCGTTCCCAGCCTGAGTTTCTGGCCTTTAAAGGGGTTCCTCCGGGGCAATAGGGATGCTGAGCGGTGCCAGCCCCTTGGAGCTCTGCTCTAAGGCTTGCTGAGAGCCATCCCCTTCCCTCTGCCTCCTTAACTGGCAGGCCCCTCTCCTCCCTCCCGTTCTGTGGGTCTCCTCTGTGCTCTGCTTTAAAAGGGGTTTAGTCCCTCTTTCCCGTGTTCCCTTTGTCCTGCTCTCACTTCCTTTCTCCTCCCAGCCCACCTTCCCTAGGATTTTTCTCCCCTTTCCCCCCATAGGGCTGTCCCTGCCTGGGATTCCCTTTCTTCCCAGTTCACTTTCTCTCCGTAGGGCTCTCCCTGCCCATCCACTCCACACTCCTTTCTGTGGAGATCTCTCCCATTCTCCCCAATCTACGGGACTGCCCCCCACCCCAGCTCTGCAGCCCCCTCTCTTTCCTTTCCCCATCCCTCCACAGGACTCTCTCCCTACTCCTCTGCCAGCGTTTCTCTCCCCTGTTCTAAGACTCTTTCACTCGAGAACTTGGAGATTGAGAGATCTTTCCGGAGTAGTCAGGAAGTGGGATCTGTTAGGCTTTGAAGGAAAGGCAGAACTGGAGAGGGGAAGCAGTATGAAACAAATGGGAAGGGGGCAATCCGAGAAAGGGGATTGTTCAGGGTGGCTGCGATTCAGAAAACTTGAAGGGGAAAAGTATGAGATAAGGTTCAAAAGGTAGGTTGGATTAAGATTGGGAAGTACTTTGAATGTCACCCAGAAATACATGTTTTATTTTTTGATAAGTTAATGAGACACTGAAAGTTTTGTTAATAATGGAATAACATAAATGGAAGATTATTTGGAAATTAAGATTTGGGGAGTTTGGATTGGAGATGGGAGAGATGGAAGATGAGACCAATTAAGAGACCTAATAATTTACTGGAAAAAAGATGGGGGGGGGGAACTGCAGGGGAAAGGAGGGACCAGAGACAGGAGACCAGGGCAAAAAGGACATTATTGGGCAACTGATTAGATGTGAGGGGCAAAGGAATCAGAAATGACTTAGAAATGACAAGTCTGGGCCACTGGGGAGGGAGGAGCAGGTCTCAGCAGCAGAGAGGGTCTAAATGGGAGGTCAGACCATAGAGGGGGTTGCGAAGTCCAGAATGGGGGACCTCAGAGTGGTCTAGGGCTTCCTCATCTTATAGATTAAAAAACAGAGACTCAGAGAGATGGACTAAGAAACCAAAGGCAGCCCAGTGACCCCGGAGCAGGGAGAGACTGGGTTTGACTTTGAGGTGCTGGAGAGAGAACTCATGGTTCTTTGTCTCTTTGTCTCTTTCCCCACCTGTCTCTATCTCTTTCCTTCCCTTCATCTGTCTGTCTCTATCTCTTTCTCTGGAAATCTCCATCTTCTCTCTTTCTCTCTGTGTCTGCATCTGTCTGTCTTTCCATCTCTCTGTCTCTGTTCACCTCTGTGTGTGTGTGTGTGGGGGGGTCTCTTCATCTGTCTCCCTCTTTTCCCTTTGCTATTTCTTTCTTTCTCTCTTCCTCTCTCTCTCTCATCTCTCTCTTCCTCTGTCTCTCCATCTCTCTCTCTCACTGTCTCATTTCTCTTCCTCTGTCTTTATCTGTCTGTCCATCACTGTCTCCATATCTCTCCATCTGTCTCTCTTTGTCTTTGCCTCATCTCTCTCTCCATCTCTGTCCATCCCTGTCTCCCTGTGTCTCTCCATCTCTCACATCTGTCTCTCCATCACTGTCTGTCTGTCTGTCTCTGTCTCTCTCTGTGTCTCTCTCACATCTCTCTCTCCATCAGTTTGTCTCTGTTTCTGTCTGTCTGTCTCTCTCACATCTGTCTCTCCATCACTGTCTGTCTGTCTGTCTCTGTCTCTCTCTGTGTCTCTCTCACATCTCTCTCTCCATCAGTTTGTCTCTGTTTCTGT
The DNA here is from genome assembly GCF_016432865.1 of Antechinus flavipes. Taxonomy (NCBI): domain Eukaryota; kingdom Metazoa; phylum Chordata; class Mammalia; order Dasyuromorphia; family Dasyuridae; genus Antechinus; species Antechinus flavipes. The sequence continues at coordinate 581,286,857 of NC_067400.1, forward strand.
CTGTCTGTCTCTCTCACATCTGTCTCTCCATCACTGTCTGTCTCTGTCTGTCTCTCACATCTCTGTCTCTCCACAGTCTGTCTGTCTGTCTGTCTCTCTCTGTGTCTCTCTCACATCTCTGTCTCTCCATCACTGTTTGTCTCTGTTTCTGTCTGTCTGTCTCTCCACCACTGTCTGTCTGTCTGTCTATCTCTCTCCTTTCTGTCTCTCCATCTCTGATTTCCATCCCTGTCTCCCTGTGTCTCTCCATCGGTCTCTCATCTTTCTCTCTCCATCTCTCTCTCTCTCTGTCTCTCCAACACTGTATCTCTCTCCTTTCTCTCTCTCCATCCCTGTCTCCCTGTGTCTCTCCATCGGTCTCTCATCTTTCTCTCTCCCTCTCTCTCCCTCTCTCCGTCTCTCCATTTCTGTGTCTCCGCGTGTCTCCCCCCCTCTCTAATCTCTCACTCTCGTCCCTTTTCTCTCCACCTCCCTTTTCTCGCCCCTCCCCCAGCCCCGCCCCGCCACTCCCCTCCCACGGCCGCCCAGAAGATTTAAGGCTTGGGGCAGGTTCAGGGTTTCTCTGTACAGACTCGGGGCACTCAGGCTATTATTGTTTCTGCCGCGCTGCCCCAGCGGCCCCACCACTCCCCGAGGCCTCTCCCTTCCGGCCAGGCTCCGCCTCCTCAGGTCAGTCGCCCTCCCCAACACGCCCCCGGCCCTCAATCTCCGGCTTGACAGCGAAGCGGGAACTCCTGGGATGTGTAGTCGGGGGAGGGGATCGTAGGGGTAGCCGGGATCTGTAGTACGGAGGCGGAGCTCCTAGCCCCAGCAAGTGGCCTCCGGCTTGGCAGAGCGGGTGAGTGGGCGTTGGCCCTAGTAGCTGTCCCTCTTTTCTGCGGTCCCTTCGCTGGGCCGGTGGCTGAGAAACGGGCTCACTTGGGTAAATAAGGGTGCCCGCCATAGTGCTGTAGGCACATACCTAGGGCGGCTAAGCCTGGGCAGAACGAGAGGAAAGCCTCGGCACCTTGGGACGTCCAAGAGTTGAAGCATCTGAAATTATTAGCTAACCAGCTGCAACCTATCCTTTAGGGGCACTTGGCCTCAAGTCGGCCTTGGCTTATCGCTGAACTACCGTTCCCGGCTGGCCCCGGGACTCAGCGCAGGCGCAGGTTTCTTTTTAGCCGCACTGGCTGAGGGGGATGGAAAAGACCTTTGATCCAGGCTATGATTGGTCAAAATTTCCTAAGTCTCGATCTATGATTAGCTGGATTTGGAAGCCGGAAGGGGCCGAGCCGTGGGGGACAGCGGCCGGGCGGAGGCTTTGGGAGCTATTGGGGCGGGGACTACTTTTGAGACTGTCGGAGCCCTGTGAGAGCCGGAGCAGCCTCTACCGTGGAGGACTAGCCTCGGTACGTGTCTCTGGACGCCCGGGGCGGGGCCGGTGCGCTGGCTTCACTGGGGCGGGGATGTTTGGGCGCTGCCCCCGCCCCGCCCGGCCGCGTCACCCCAGGGAGTGGGCAGGGCCTGCTTTTCTGTAGCTCCCAGCTGTCTCCTTGTTTCTCCTAGAGCGCTGCCTGTGTCTGCCCGCTCCGAACGGCCCAGAGCCCGAGCCGCCGCCATGGCGGCCACCCTCCTCATGGCTGGCTCCCAGGTAAGTTGAGAGGGAACGACTCCAAGCCCGGTCAGACCCAGAGGCCCAACGGGGTGGGCCCCGAATCGGGGACCCGTGGGGAAGGGTGAGAACCGAGGATGGCCAGGCGGGGGAGGGGGTGTGTGTCCTAGAACCCGGGATGTCAGAGCCGGGAGGGGCCTTAGAACACGGGATGTCAGAGATAGGAAGGATCCTTAGAACCCAGGATGTCAGAGCTGGGAGGGCCCTTAGAACCTGGGATGTCAGAGCTGGAAGGGCCCTTAGAACCTGGGATGTCAGAGCTGGAAGGGCCCTTAGAACCTGGGATGTCAGAGCTGAGAGGACCCTTAGAACCCGGGATGTCAGAGCTGGGAGGGCCCTTAGAACCCAGGAGGTCAGAGCTGGGAGGGTCCTTAGAACCCAGGATGTCAGAGCTGAGAGGACCCTTAGAACCCGGGATGTCAGAGCTGGGAGGGCCCTTAGAACCCAGGAGGTCAGGGCTGGGAGGGCCCTTAGAACATGGAATGTCAGAGCTGGAAGGGCCCTTAGAACCTGGGATGTCAGAGCTGGGAGGGCCCTTAGAACCTGGGATGTCAGAGCTAGGAGGGCCCTTAGAACCCGGGATGTCAGAGCTGGGAGGGCCCTTAGAACCCAGGAGGTCAGGGCTGGGAGGGCCCTTAGAACCCAGGAGGTCAGAGCTGGAAGGGCCCTTAGAACCTGGGATGTCAGAGCTAGGAGGGCCCTTAGAACCCAGGATGTCAGAGCTGGGAGGGCCTTAGAACCCAGGATGTCAGAGCCAGGAGGGCCCTTAGAACTCAGGATGTCAGAGCTGGGAGGGCCCTTAGAACCCAGGAGGTCAGAGCCGGGAGGGCCCTTAGAACCCAGGATGTCAGAGCCAGGAGGGCCCTTAGAACCCGGGATGTCAGAGCTAGGAGGGCCCTTAGAACCCGAGATGTCAGAGCCAGGAGGGCCCTTAGAACCCGAGATGTCAGAGCCAGGAGGGCCCTTAGAACCCAGGAGGTCAGAGCTGGGAGGGCCCTTAGAACCTGGGATGTCAGAGCTGAGAGGACCCTTAGAACCCAATGTCTAATTGGACTGGGAGGAATATTACAATAGGAAATATAAGAGCACAAAGAAAGCAGATCTGGAAAGGCCTTTAGAACTTACTACAACTTGGAGGGACTTTTCAACTTAAGTTGTCCCCTCATTCTTCTGAAAGGGCTTCTTTGGGCCCCAGAATGTCAGGGCTAGACTGAGCCATTCAATTTAGGTATGTTATTTGTCCTTCATTCTCAAAGAGGACCTTTACATTAAAGAGGTGATGCCATAACAAACAAGTGAATTGGATTTAAGTGAGGGAGGGCTGTGCAGGGCCATCTGCCTCACTTTCCCCTCCAGAACCATCTGGGTACAGTGGCCAGAAAGAGATCAGGACAGTTGGAAATGGCCCTGGTTTCAATGGGAGATCTTGACTTTTAAGCCAAGATCTTCAACTAGTCTCAGTTTGACTGAGGCCACACCTATTCAGTGATTAAGGCTAGGTAAGAATTGAGGCAAAGAATCTCTTTCACCAAGTAGAGCAAATTTTGAATATTGGCCCAGCAAAGTAATGTGCCTGTCTGTAATTCACCAGCCTAGCCAAGAATTTGAGACTTTTCACCACAAGTTTGGTGACTGACTGACAGGAAGACAAAAACAGTCCTCTTCAAAGAGCTTCTAGTCTATTGGAAGTGTGTGTGCAAATCATGCACAAATTATAAATAAGTGCAAACCAATTTGGAGACAGAAGTAGCTGGGGAAGCCAGGGGACGGTTCCACAGAAAACTGGCACCTATGCAGCTCATGAAACCAATCCTAGTAAGGCTTGGAAAGGTCTTTATATGTCAAGAAGATTGGGTGGGATGGAGTGGGGTATGGGGAATGACAACAAAAATCAAAGTTCTTTTCATTTCATGGAAGCAAGACAACTTTTACACTATTCATTAAATATAGCAGCTTCCCTAGTTCTCTAATAGGTAAACCATTTTGATAGTTTTACAGTTTCTCTTTTTAATAGATCTTTTATTTCTGACCAAGAAGTGTATAGCAGAGAGGGGAAGAAGGAAGGAAAGATTAAAGATCTTTCACTTATTTCTTGTATAAATATTAAAGTTATAAAATACATCAGTGCAAATTACCTCAACAGCTTTATGAACAAAGTGATATTAAGAATAAACCAAAAGCAAAGAATTAATCCTCATTAGATTTCTGTTTCTCAGAAAAAGCTGAATCAATCAAAGCAGATGTGTCATGTCTTATTTTAAAATGGCAAACCCAACTCTGTTTGGCAAACATGAAGCCCACCAAACCTTCCAGTTTTCCAGCATCCATTGTCTTCTTGAGTCTCTGGCCCACCTCTGAGCGGGAAGCTATCATAACTCTCAGCATGTCCCCTGTAGCCAAATGGCAACAGCTGAGGAAACTATCCCAGCATGGGAAAGTGACTTGATTATACTCTATGAATAAGTAACTCAGCTAAAGCTGAAACCTACATTTTCTGCCTTCCCATGTCATGGTTCTTTCTTCCACATTAGGCTCTTTCCTTTCCTGTTCTGGATTTGTACCATTTTGTCCAGCAAAGGTATTCATTGATTGGTAATTTCTAGGACATCAATTATCAACATCGGTGATGATTTCCTCACAAGTTATTTACAGCTTTACTTATAACCTTCTTCTTGGCTTTAGCTGTACCATACATATATCCTTTCTCATTTTTTATTATTTTCTACATATAGCATGGTATTGTCCTTCAGATAGCAAGTAACAGTAGGGTATGTTTCATTTCAGGGGCCTATGACATTTGAAGATATGGCTATGTATCTCACTCGGGAAGAATGGAGGCCTCTGGACCCAACACAAAGGGACCTTTATCGGGATGTTATGCAGGAGAATTATGGAAATGTAGTTTCCTTAGGTAAGAATTCTGACTTGGTTCCATTTCCAGATTTATAACTTAGATCTTTTGAGCTGCAAGGGACTCTGGAGCTCACTTAGTCTATCCTATCATTATCATGAGGCTTAAGGAGAACAAATGACCCACCTTGGTGAGCACAGCTGAACTCTGCCCAGATTCTCTATTCCAAATACTTCTTCACAGCTGATCCCATCTCCATTCTCAGCCCTTGGTAAGTGTGTGACTGGTGGAGTCCTCCCTGGGACTTTGTCTCTCGTGGACTCACAAAGCTTGGAGAGTGCATATATCCAGCCTCATTTCAGCACAAGAGAAGGAACTGCTTCTGTAGATTCCAAAATTTATTTAGAATTTTGTGCCATCATCAGTCCTTTCTTCTTCCCACAGGGTTTTTTTTACAGACTGAAGACAAACTATATCCCTAATAGTTTGAATGAATGTAGCACTTTAAAGTTTTCAGAATGTTTTCTTTTTTCTTGTTCTTATTATTACAAGTGAACTTGTCCCCATTTATATATATGGATATTAAGAATCTGAGGAAAGGTGACTTATCCAAGGTCCCACAGCTAGTAAATAATTTGTTAATGCCAAAACATGAATCTCAGTTTTCTGACTCCAAATCACAAGCTCTTTCCATGATAGTAGAATGTTTTAGAGTTTGTTTTCATAGTAATGAAGACCACAGTATAAAATATTCTAGCAAATGGTGTCCCTTTATTTTTATACTAGAATGTAACTGTCTTTTTCTACAAGGAAACCTGTGGTCAGAACCATGTTGCTAAGGTATAAATCTAGGATTCATAACATTCATTTTCTCCTTGCTTCTGTTCCAAGAACTCAGAATGGCCCCAGTATGCTTCTTATTAGAGCATCTCCAAGATTGGAAACTTATAGAATCTTTTATTTATAAGCAGAGGCAGGGAAGGGATAGAAAAGATTCTTCAGTGGAATCTTGAACTAAAATACTTGAGAAAGAGGATATGTGTAATGTGAAGTTCAGTGGGTTGTTTCACAGGATTTCTACATATGGAAAGCACCCTTTTTTACCTTGGATGCTTAAGTTATGGCTTTTTGGTAGTCATATGTTCTGTAAATCACTCCCTCATAAAATCATTCATGATTAAATGGAGACAGGCTCATCAACTCTTAGTGATCTAAAGGCCTTTAGTGATCATTTGGCCCAATCTTTTCCTTTTTACAGATGAGAATATTGAGGCCTGAGAGAGGGAAAATTATTTAATTGAGATTGCAAAGTCATCAAGAGGGTTGACTGGAAAACAGATTTCCTAGCTCCCTAGTTTGTCAATCCTTTCACTATATTTTGCTCTTCCCCAATGATAATAGTTGACATAGAGTATTAAATGTCTGTGTATATTGCTTCATTTGAGTCTCATAACAGCTCTATGAGGAAAGTACAAGTATTTCTTTTACTTTATAAATGCTTAAGTTCAGTCAGTGAGGTAGTGACTTCTCCAGAATCATTCAAATTATGTCAGTGGTTTGATTTGAAATCCAGTGCCCAGTACATTTTTCATGAGATCAGTTGGTCTTCATGAAGACCCTTTAAGAGAAAGTGTGGAAAGATGCAACAGTAGAGATCCTTGGCCAGGTTTAGGAACTGATCAGATGGTTGTTGTGAGAACAAAGAAAAGACCTAGTGCAGTTAATGAGAGAAATCTTTCAGAAAGGTCATCAGTCTCTTCAGACTCTAGAAGTGTCTTGGGATAGCAACTATGTATTTGGTATAATCTTTATAGCGGTTTGGCATTGAATAGGCCAATATTGTGAGAGATGCCATACTGTGCATTTTCTCTGACTTCCTCTTTTCATAAACTTAATTTTAAAAAATAAGCTGAGAAGGAATAGGGAATCTTTGACAGCTATTTTTCATGGTCTTATCTTTGACTGACTTGTAAGAGAAGTTAGCTGACAACAAAAAAATCTATTTTCTTCTTTGCCTGGTTAGTTCAACACATAATTGATCTTCCATAAATATGTACTGATTGTGATGAGAATAGTATAGACTCAAAACTTAAAATATATAAAACATTAACCATTATGTTTTGACTTCTAAGGATTTTATCTTTATTTTTCTTTAACTCTTTTCTTCCTTCCTAGCATGGAGCCTGTATGATATCTACATTTACCTTTTATTTCAGATTTTGATATCAGAAGTGAGAATGAAGCGAATCCAAAGGGGCTATCTGAAGATATAGAATTTGGGGACATATCAGGAAGGCCAATTGAGAGTGTTCATCAGAATCCTGAATGCGAAGAAGGCTTTGAAAGTGGGGACAAGTCAGAAGAACAGTGGGGAGATTTAACTGGAGATGAGTGGGTAAATTATCCTCTTCAACAAGTTACAGATCTCCTGGTCCACAAGGAAGTCCATGGAGATATAAGATTCCATATATGCTCTCAGTGTGGAAAGGCTTTCAATCAAATCTCAGACCTGAATCGACATCAGAGAACTCATACTGGAGAAAGACCTTATAAATGTTATGATTGTGGAAAGAGCTTTAGCCGAAGCTCCCATCTCATTCAGCATCAGAGAACACACACTGGGGAGAAACCCTATGATTGCAGTGAATGTGGGAAAAGCTTTGGTCGAAGCTCACACCTCATTCAACATCAGACAATTCATACTGGAGAGAAACCCCACAAATGTAATGAATGTGGCAAAAGTTTCTGCCGGGTCTCACACCTTATTCAGCACCAGAGGACCCACAGTGGAGAGAAGCCTTATGAGTGTGAGGAATGTGGGAAAAGCTTCAGCCGAAGCTCTCACCTGGCTCAACACCAGAGGACACATACTGGTGAGAAACCCTATGAATGTAATGAATGTGGGAGAAGCTTCAGTGAAAGATCAGATCTTATCAAGCACTACAGAGTCCACACAGGAGAAAGACCCTACAAATGTGATGAATGTGGGAAAAACTTTAGTCAGAATTCAGATCTCATTCGCCATCGCAGAGCCCATACAGGAGAGAAACCATATAGATGTAATGAATGTGGGGAAAATTTCAGCCGGATCTCACACTTGGTTCAACATCAGAGAACCCACACTGGTGAAAAGCCCTATGAATGCAATGAGTGTGGTAAAAGCTTTAGCCGGAGTTCCCATCTCATTACGCATCAGAAAATTCACACTGGAGAGAAGCCCTATGAATGTAATGAATGTTGGAGAAGCTTTGGTGAGAGATCAGATCTTATTAAACACCAGAGAACACATACTGGAGAAAAGCCCTATGAATGTGTGGAATGTGGAAAAGGTTTTACCCAGAGCTCAAACCTTATCACACATCAGCGAGTTCATACTGGAGAGAAACCATATGAATGCACCGAATGTGACAAAAGTTTCAGTCGGAGTTCAGCTCTTATTAAACATAAGAGAGTTCATACAGACTGAGTCCCTTACTTGAGATTACATGGGATTGAATTTAGCAAAGAACAAAAAATTTGAAAGTAGTGAGCTCCCTTTGAGTCAAGCTCCTTTCACTATATTGAATTTTCTAGTTGTGAGTCATAGTTTAAATTTCTAAGAAGATGAAGTCATTTGGAGCTCTGATCTAAGGCTTTGGAATCTTGATTTCTTCCTTAGAAATAACCAATCATAATCCTTTTAAATTCAACATTAATGAATTGCTCAGTTAAAAGTACAAACCAAGTGACTGAAGATCTGTAGTCCCAGGAAGAAACACTAGCTACCATGGCTATTGGGACCAGGGACTGCAATGACAGTGTTTCAGCAGCTCTTTGTCTCACTCCTCTGGCTCACATTTATGCCCGAAGGAAAGCGTGGAATTGTAATAGGTGTTGAACTGCCTTAGAAGAAGGCGATCAGAAACTCTTCCCTGAATAACCATGCCTATACAAGCCTTGTTAATTCAGCATACTCATCCTCTCCTATCAAGGGCTTTGTTCTTGAATTGCCCATATAGCCATACATAAGGAGTTTTTCTTCTGCTTTCCTGAGAGCAGGACTCTGCGCAATGGATGCAATTATTGCAGCATTTGTCCTTCCTGTTTTCATTTCTATTTATTCATTGTAATATTTTAACTTTTGTTAAAACACTTTTAAGGAAAAAAAGATCAAAAGGGAAAGTGAGCAATAGGGTTCAGGAAAGATCATCTCTTTCCTGCTCCCATTAAGTGACTCTGCCAAAATTTGCTCTGTGTTGTTATCATCATTAATCACAATTTGCTAATTATCTTTTGGGATGACTATAGGGTATAGTTATGGGGGCGGGGCATCATCTTCAAGGAAGACAGGGCAATGGAATCTAACCACAGTCGCCCTAAGAGGTGAAAATGGACCCTTGAGGAAAAAGGAAGGAAGGTGTCTGCCTTCTCCTGTGAAGTACTGGTGTTTTCTGCTTTATTTCTTCCACCCTTTCAGATTCCTGACTGTTGATTGATCTAAGAAGTAAGGAGCCTGGATTCCCAATGTCCTCAGTACTAACTAGACCTTGAGAGGGATGGTTTCTAGTACTTCTTACATAAGGCCTTATAGGCATACCATCAACTATCTATGTGGGTATGATTCTACAAGATAATTGAGACGTCAGGATCACACAGTATCAGCATGGTTTGAAACCAACATGCTTTCATGTGATGGATATCTGAATTTAATCCACAGGGGTGAGAAATTTTATGGATTTTTTTTTTTTAAACACTGGTGCCCTAGGACTCACTCTTATGTAAGAGGCTAGCATATATTTTTGTTTGTGTAGCTAGATTGTTGGGGGGATGACTACCTGAACAGATTGATAAAGTACTGTAATTGAAAACAGAACAGGAAGCTGGAAACATCGTTCTGGTAGAGAAAAACAGGTAAATCAAGGCAGGCCTTTTTTATCTGTTACTGTCTTAAATGAAAAGCAAATACAGATGGATAGAAGAATTCTATAACAGGTGGTGTGAGTTTCCCTCTCTCTCAGGGTGAGATTTTAGAGCCATTCCTAAATCTCAGGCATGGCACTGGGGGAGAGGTAGGAACTGAGAAAAGGAAAGATTTGGATTCTTTTTCAGGAATCCCCCTAACTTTTTATGTTGTTCTATATTGTGACCGTTGTACTGTTTTTTAAAACTTCTTTCTGTTCTATTTGGAGTATTCTAGGGGCAAGTAAGCCCTTTGGAAATGAAATGCTCAACTGAATCATTGTGACCTTGAGCTTTAAGGGCCTGGGGATTCTGTTGCTTACAGCCACATATAGCCTAGCTTCATTAAGCATAAGTTCCTAAAAGGTCAGGAATCCCATTTTATGGGTTGGTTTTGTTGTTTTGTTTTGTTTTGTTTTCAAGAAACACCTAGGTTGTTTGGGGTGCCACTCAAGTATTTTAATTATTCTGGGAGATCTCTGGTTCTGACACTAAAGCTAATACATTTTGTCCCATATCAGTGTTCCTGATAATTGTAATGAAAATCAAGAATTCTACTCCCCCCCACCGATCATTTTGGGGGTGACCAGAATCTTCACTTCTACATCTTTCCCTCCTCCTGCTGCTGCTACTGGCTTCTTGCTGGAGGTGAGGGGCTTGGAAGGCTCCAGTCATTTCGCATAGTTTGTGCATGCCTGCTGGTGAGGTTTTGGTTTGGGGGAAAGGGGTAGGGCAAGGAATAAGAGGACAGGCCACTCAAACTCTGTCCCCTACCACACCTCCCTCTGCCAGGTGCTGCTCCCACCATTGTCGTCATCTGCTTTCTTGAGTAGAAGTTTTGCATTAAATTTCTTCTGTGGTGACTTCTGCATGCCCTGTGCTCCCCAAGCTCCTAACTGCCTCTGCCCACACTCTGAACACTTTGTGCCTGTTTTCTCTAGTTGTGGAGAATAAGTGAGCCAGTAAGTAGGGCAGTTTTTGCTTTTAAGGTATTGGTAAAAAGTTATCCTAGTGTTTATCTACATTTGTATTATTCTAACAATACTCTATAATGGAAAATATACTTTTTAAATGCAGAAGATGTTGAAAATCATTTTAGTAACTCAGCCCTGGTTAGTATTATCTGCTTCAAATACATTAAAGCTCAGCATGAACACATCCAGATGCTAGGAACTTCAAAGATTAGACCTGAAGAACCTTAGAGGCTGTGGTCCAAACCCTTTATTCTACATATGAGGAAACAGGACTAAGAAGGTGAAATGATTTGTCCAAATTCACATAGCCAGTAAGTAGCCAAGTCCAGGATTTGGATTAAGGACCTTTGATTCCAAATCTGCTGCTCTTAATAATACACTAAGTGATTGGCTGTTCTACAGAGGTGCAATGTGGACACCAATTTTGTGGAGATTTCCAGAGAATACTATCTTTGGATGAATTACTTTTTAAACTTGGGAAACTATTGCCTTTTCTCAGGCAGCTTGCAAAACCTGATAAGATTTTGTAAGGCTGTGCTAGTGGCAAAATCAACTGGAAGAGTTGGGTATTGGAGATTCACCATTTAGGGGGAAAGGGGAGGAAATGATTAAATTTGCAAAAGAAAGGTGTTGCTGTTTCAGGAAGATGCCTAGGAATACCAGCCTCCAGCACTAAAACCTAGGATGTATGCAAGTAGGACCCTTGAGCACTAAGACTGAGATGGTTCATGCAAGTGGGAAGGGCACTGTGCACATCCAGAGATATGCAGGCATAAGGTAATGCCCAATCCTAGCTGTGCAGCACCAGGGACTTGACATTTTCAAAATATTTTTTAAAATTAAAATTGTCATATGAAACTTCCTGTTTGCTTGCCTTTTTTCCCCTCCCTTTTTGGTGTGGATAGGAAACAAAAGATATATTCAACTCTCAGGTTGGTAGTGTGATTTGGCACTTTGAAAAAAAGCCTACGGAACACAGTACCTATCAACACTATGGGCTCATTTAATCCAACTTTCTCATTTCGTCCATGCAGCAAATGAGACCTATGGAAATGATGTGTCTGGGTTTAAATGTGATTCAAACACAGCTCTGACCTGCCCCATCTCCAAATACAGAGACCCAGAAAGGTGGTCATTTGTAGAATTTGTAGTCATAGACCTTTAAATCAAGGGGCAATCAAGGTTTTATTATACTACAAAAGAGCAGGCTACATCCTTAATAGTCTATAACAAGGAAAGGGTGTTTTAGCAATTAAGGGAAAAGACAAGTTCCCTAGAGGAAGACCCAAGCCGGAGGGAGATCCTATTAAATCATAGCAAGTGGGAGATTATGGGTAACCCGAAAAGGAATTAGGGTCCTAATATGCATTAGCTATTAGCAGGGGGATTAACCCCTAAATGGAGTTAGCTTTATCCAGGGGAAAAGTCCTAAAGCGGAGTATGCCATTGACTGACCAGCTAGCCCTAGAAAGAAGTTAGTAACTTAGTAAGGTAAAGTCAAGTTCTTTTATAGGAGAAATATAGCCGGGGGTGGGGTGGTAAATTGACTTTCTGATTGGATGGAGTAAGGATGAGAGTTTCCAGTGATCTCCACCTGGGCTGGGACTCTTAACTAAAAGGCCCACTTAAGACTGAGGAGTTCCTGTCTCAAAGCCTCCCGACTTGCCTCAGGGAGTAGCCAGTAATTCAGGCTCTCTGTCAACACCTCTCTAGCTACCCAGGACCTCATCAGTTTCACCAAAACAAATTTGAAAATACTCCTATTTGTATGTAGTAACCCCGTTTTGCACATGCGGAAAGAGTCTGTGATTTACCAACGTTCTACACTACTGATCATGAAACCCATCAGATCAAGACATTTGATTTCTTGGACTCAGTGCTCTCCATTACTGGACCCATTCCTTTCTCCAGAATGAAAAGCTTTGATTCTAGTGGGGTGAAAGTGGAGAGAGTCTGGGAGAGGGGGAAATAGCTAATTAAAAGTCTGCAGTCAAAAGCCTATTTGATGTGTTAATTTTTGGTTGTTTGTAAATGTTGTTAGTTAGGAGCATTCAGTCTAATCCTTTGGGCCATTAGAGACCCATTTACTGTTAGAGGAGTGGTAATTGGCTAATGATACCCTAGGCAGGAAAGGGGGAGTGTGGCTCTCAAAGAGTTTTTCTTAAAGCCTAGGAGAAAGTGAGCTATTCTTATATTCCTAAAACACAAGGAGGAATGTTCAGTTAACCTCTGCCACTGAATATAACACTCCTGCCATTCTCCATGTTTTTGTTGTTGAAGAAAGGTTTCAAAGTCAACCTAAGAAAACCAATAGAAATGATCTTACTCTAAACTGCAGAGCTGAAGAAACCTCAGGCTTCATTAAGTCAAATGCCTTCATTTTGTAAATGAGATGAGGAGAGAAAGTAATTTGGCCAAAGTCACACAGCTAGTAAATGGCAGAGCCAGAGGTTGAACCTGAATCTGACTCTTAAGTTCCATAACAATACCATCCAGGCCAGCAGTTTCTCTGGTTAGTTTTTTGTTTGTTTGTTTGTTTGTTTTTGGGGGGGGGGAGATGCTAGAAATGGGGGCCTGATTCAGACTTGGGATTTTATCAATTTAGGGAACCTCCCAGTGATGGAACTTCCTCTCAATGCAGATTAGTAATTTACCTATAGTTAATAGTCATGTAGAGCTGCCATGGTCACTGCCTTGTCCAGCATCAGTCAGGAAACACTAAGTGCCTTCTACAGGCCAGGCATTGTGCTAAGAGCTAAGGCTCCTCAAGCCAGACTTTGTCAGTGACATGAACTTTCCTAATTTTAGCATGACATTGCCTATATCAGGCTGCTTTATATGACCAAGGCATTTATGAGGCTTTAAAGTTAGTGAGGAATCTGAAGCAGAAAGGTCGTATAGCTCAGGTATTCCCCATTTATTTACTTATCTAGTATCTCCCAGCAAACATCCCTCTATCATTTTTTCAAAGGTACCACGAAATAAGAATTCAAAAGGACCACTGGAGACACTCCACACTACTCAACTAAGGTGTGGCAAGCATTTCAAAATAATTCAAATGAAAAACTTCACCCATGTATCTGAGAAAGTTTTAGATGCATTGGCTATTTAACAGCACTCCCTCACCAAACAAAGAACAACGACAAAATAAAAATAAACTATTGAAATTGTGTTTACTGCTGTAAAAATGACATTTATGCTTATATTTATAGATATTTACTTCTCTGAAATGAACTGGGTACTGTGTTAGGTGTTGGGGGTGGAGGAAGGACGGAAGTGACAGAAACATAAGGTGGACCCACAGAATCCCTTATCTTCTGGGAATTTACTCATAGCCAGGAATGGGTGTGGATAGGACTCTCCCCTTTCCCAAAGGTCTTCTGATTCCAAGGTTTGACTTGTGCTCTTTTCCCCATTAGGATGGATTTCTGCAATATTTGGCTTTTGTTATATACTTACTGAAAATAAGATTTTAGGAATCCACTATGTTGGGTCACAGCAAGGATACCTAAAAAATACAGCAGAAAACCTGAGGGGAACATATTTTCCAATCACCAAGAAAATGACCTCTGAGTATCAATAATAATTCATAATTTCGATAAGAGATTAAGTTCTATAAATCTTTTTTTCCTCATAAAGAGCTTGTTGTTTTTTCCCCCAGAAATATCACGACAAATATGGTTTTTTTAAAGACCTCTTTGGCTTTACATTCGATCAGCTGTTACTTCCCTCTGCTAACTGTGATAGCCTCTTCTTCACCCTCATCCTCCTTGGCCACGGCCGCCTCTGACACCCCCAACTCCCCAGAGCTCTCCCTTAGTTGCTGCAACTCCATTTTCTCCTACTTGTCTAATGGCTCCTTTGATCAACTGTTGTCCACCCTCCCTCCCCATCTCTTCCCTGTAGAAGTGCCTCCAGGTTAGCCCCGGACCCTCTCTGCTCTAGTCATCTGGTCTTTGAGAACTTTTTTACTACACAGGATTACCTCCACAGAAATTATTTCTAAATCTATAGATCAGGACCTACTCATTCTCCTAAATTCCCATCTCACTCCTTTATCAATATCTCACCATCCATATGAATGTTCCATTATTAACTCAAACTTGGTATGTAATACAAAACTCTATCTCTGCAGTGTTTCCTTTCCAGTTTCACCAAGAACTTTCCTGATGAAGCACTGCCATTTTCTCAGTTACCCTGGTTTATAACCTTTGAGTTATTTGCCACAAAGCAGACTTTAAATTGGTGGTTCTTTTTTTTTAAATTTAAATTTTATTTTAATTAATAATAACTTTGTATTGACAGAATCCATGCCAGGGTAATTTTTTACAACATTATCCCTTGCACTCGCTTATGTTTTGTTTTTTTCCCCTCCCTCCCTCCACCCCCCCCCAAGATGGCAAGCAGTCCTATATATGTTAAATATGTTGCAGTATATCCTAGATACAATACATATTTGCAGAACCGAACAGTTCTCCTGTTGCACAGGGAGAATTGGATTCAGAAGGTAAAAATAACTCGGGAAGAAAATCAAAAATGCAAATAGTTCACATTCGTTTCCCAGTGTTCCTTCTTTGGGTGTAGCTGTTTCTGTCCATTATTTATCCATTGAAACTCAGTTAGGTCTCTTTGTCATAGAAATCCACTTCCATCAGAATACATCCTCATACCATATCGTTGTCAAAGTGTATAATGATCTCCTGGTTCTGCTCATCTCACTTAGCATCAGTCCATGTAGGTCTCTCCAAGCCTCTCTGTATTCATCCTGCTGGTCATTCCTTACAGAGCAATAATATTCCATAACATTCATATACCACAATTTACCCAGCCATTCTCCAATTGATGGACATCCATTCATTTTCCAGTTTCTAGCCACTACAAACAGGGCTGCCACAAACATTTTGGCACATACTGGTCCCTTTCCCTTTTTTAGTATCTCTTTGGGGTATAAGCCCAATAGAAACACTGCTGGATCAAAGGTTTTGCACCATTTGATAATTTTTTGGGCATAATTCCAGATTGCTCTCCAGAATGGTTGGATTCGTTCACAACTCCACCAACAATGCATCAGTGTCCCCGTTTTCCCACATCCCCTCCAACATTCATCATTATTTTTCCCTGTCATCTTAGCCAATCTGACAGGTGTGTAGTGATTAAATTGGTGGTCCTTAACTCTTCTGTGTGTCATAGACCTCATTGGCAGTTTGGAAAACCTGTGGAGCCCTTCTCATAACACTGTTTTGTTGTCTACATTCATTTCAGGAGATTAGTGAAAATAAAGATGTAATTTTTCCCATCCAAGTTCATGGCGCTCCCTATAACCATGGACTCTTGGAATCTATCTGTGAACCATTGTTTATTTTTAAAAAATAATATTAAAATATATACAAAGTAAATACATACAAGTAAACATATACAAAATATATACAAAAGTAAATACAAACAAAGATAATTCACAACATTCACCTTTGCAAAACCTTGTGTTCCAAATCTTTCTCCCTCACCTCCTCATTTCCCCCTCCCCAAGACAGCAAGCAATCCAATATAGGTTGAATATGTATAATTCTTCTAAACATGTTTCCATATTCACCAGGCTACCCCCAAACAAATCAGATTCAAAAAGGAAGAAAAAAAACAACAAGCAAACAGACAACACCAGAAACAGGTGAAAATACTATGCTTTGAGCCACATTCTGTTTCTATAGTTCTCTCTCTGGATATGGATGGTGCTTTCCATTACAAATGTATTGGAATTGCCTCAAATCACCTTGTAGTTTAAAAGGGGCTGTTCTAAACTGTCTCAGGCAACAATCTCAGACACCAGAGGGATAGATGACTTTCTCAAATAAAGGCCTTAAACTCACAATTATCCCAGTCTTCAGCAAACCAAAGGTAATGTAGCTGCTTCCTGAGAGATTAGGAGGTGAATGCTTTGTGCCTTGTATAGGCTAGTTTTGGGGATGGCAGGTATCACAGTGGGTAGATCACTGAGTCTGTGTGACCCTGCGCAAGTCACTTCACCCTTTTGCCTCAGTTTTCTCATCTGTAAAATGAACTGGAGAAGGAAATGGTAAACCATAGCAGTATCTTTGCCAAGAAAACCCCAAGGGTCACGGAAAGTCAGACAGGACTGAAAAACGACTTAATAACAATAAACTTAATGTCCTCCAACATCTTTTGATACTCTGGGAACTTGAAATTCAGCTCAGTCTCCCTGAAGTGAATCATCCTCACTTGACCTCCAATTTCCCACAATACACAGTTCTTTCCCAGGCTCTCTCCTTTATATTGTAGATATTTCCCTGACAAGCCTCAGCCCAGATTTGTGACATCATCCACTGCCTTTGCTCTTTCACACATGTTATTGAACTAAGCTGGAGAAAACCATGACCCCAAGCTGTCTCACATAAAGAGGCGACTCTTCTTTACCAAAGCAAACCCATCTACGTCTACAAGGGCTCCCACTCCATTCCAGCAGATTGTCTCCTCTGTCATTCCCACTCTGTCAACCCACTCTCTCAGGTTAAATCCACCAAACTGTGCAGCAGAAATGTCAAATAAAAGGTCAATAAAACAACTTAAATTGCAATTGGGAAACATTTAACAAAATCAATAAAAACATAATCAAACATAGATAATGTTCATAGTGATTATCTAAGTCAATATGTAGTCCACAGGGATCTTTACATATGGTTTAATAGAAATTGGATCTCTGTGGCTGCATAATTAGAAAACCACAAATTAATGTTATCTATGCTGTATGCTATTTTTATTTATTTTTTAATGTATTTATTTGTTTAAAACTTAAATTCAAAATAAGAAAAAACAAAGACAAAAAAAGAAAACATTGTCATGAGCCCAGCAGAACATAAGAAGGATTCAAAATATTTAACAATAAATTTCCATTTCAAGAGAGCATATATAATAACAGAAGATATTGTATTCATAACTGCCCATCTTTGCTGCTTCCTTGTAGATTTTCTTTTGTTTTCTGCTGTGCACTTTTTTCTTCTCCCCTCTCCCCCCCAACAGGCTATAGTTAAACATGGATATATTTATGTATATAGTCACATATATGTCACTTATCTACATACCATATCCATGCATATACACAAACATACACATAGATCTAAAACAATATTAATATGGCTGATATATAATGTAAATTTCTCTTGATTGAATCTTTTTTAAGTTTGACTTTGTAATCAGTTATTACTACCCCTATTTTTTTCTCATAAATTCTACTCTTGATCATTGTTGTTTGTGTGTATCTCTTTTTTCCTCCCTGCTAACTCTTCTATTTTACTTCCACACTTGTTAAGCTATTAGCTTCCCTACTTAACTTCTCTACTATACCCCCTCTAAGCATCTCTCCCTTATCTTCTCTCCCCACCCTTTCCCTCTCTCTTTATTCCATTACCATTAATCTCCACACCTTATTTTACTTCCATTAATCTACACACCTTTCTATACCCTACCACATCCCATCCCAACTTTTTCCTCCCTCTTTATCTCCCACTAATCTATGTACTTTCACTCCCAGTAATCAAAACACCTTTCAATAGACCCTTCCTTATCCTATTACCTCCCCCACCTATTTCTTTGTAGATTTTGGAGGATGTTAATCCTTTGTGGATATATAGGTATTGTTCCCTCTTTAATCCACTCCACAAATGAGTAGGATTTCAGAACTACCAGCTCTCCTCCCCCATCTAATTCCTCTGTATCTTTGCTTTCCCTTCTCATTCATATAACATAATTACATTTTTTATATTTTCCTACACATTTTTGTTTTTTACAGTGACTTCATACTCAGCTCTTCCCAGTCTTTCTTTTGGATTACCCAATTATTAATGACAGTTTTAGACATGTGGTTTACATTTCCATGTGTAAAACATAAATGGTTTATTCTTATTGAGTTCCTTGAAATTAGTCTTTGATATTGGCTCTCATGTGTTAAATTTTCTATTGAATTCAGATTTATTTGAGACAAAATCCAGAAAATCTGATAGTTTTTTGAATGTTCATTTTAAATATATATACTTAATTTTGCTGGACATAATATTTTTGGCCATGGCCCTAGTTCTTTTGATTGTTAATATATAGCATTTAAGAATCTGTGGTCTTTTATTGTAGTCACTGATATGTCCTATGCAATTCTAATTGTAGCTTTGGCATACTTAAGTTGTTTTGTTTATTTTATTACTTGTAAAAGTTTCTCTTTGATCTGGGGATTTCCAAATTTAGTAATAATATTCCTGTATGTTTTCCCTGTCAGTTCTTTTTGAGGTGGTGATTGGTGGATTTTTTCTATTTTCCCCTCTTGTTCCATCACTTTAGGACAATTTTTCTTTTCCTTCCTTCCTTCCTTCCTTCCTTCCTTCCTTCCTTCCTTCTTCCTTCCTTCCTTCCTTCCTTCCTTCCTTCCTTCCTTCCTTCCTTCCTTCCTTCCTTCCTTCCTTCCTTCCTTCTTCCTTCCTTCCTTCCTTCCTTCCTTCCTTCCTTCCTTCCTTCTTCCTTCCTTCTTCTTTCTTTCTTTCTTTCTTTCTTTCTTTCTTTCTTTCTTTCTTTCTTTCTTTCTTTCTTTCTTTCTTTCTTCTTTCTTTCTTTTCTTCTTTGTTTTTTTTCTATCTTTCTTCTCTCTCTCTATCATATTTTTTCAAATACATGCAAAGATAGTTTTCAACTTTCATCTCTGCAAAATCTTATGTTCCACTATATTCAAAGGACTAACAAACTGTATATGCCCTTTGATCCAGCAGTACCTCTACTGTATTCCAAAGAGATCCAAAAAAGGGAAAAGGACCCACATATCCAAAAATGTTTGTATCAGCCCTTTTTATAGTGGCAAGAAACTGGAAACTGAGTGCATGCCCATTAATTGGAAATGGTTGAATAAGTTATGTTATATGAATGTAATGGAATATTATTGTTCTGTAAGAAATGATCAGCAGAATGATATCAGTGAGGCCTGGAGAGTCTTACATGATCTGATGCTGAGTGAAGTGAGTAGAACCAAGAGAACATTGTACACAACAGCAAAGTTATATGATCTATTCTGTGCAAGAAAAATCAGATCAAAGAGAAAAACATTATGAAAAATAACAAAAAAAGCAAGCAAACAAAACAACAAAAGGTGAAAATACTATGCTTTGATCCACATTCGATCTATAGTTCTGTCTCGGGATGTAAATGGCACTTTCCATCACAAGTCATTTGGGATTGCCTTGAATCACCTTGTTGAAAAGAGCCAAGTTTCAGGACAATTTCTTAAAATTATTTCTTGTATTATTGTGTCAAGGTTCTTTTTTGGTCATATTTTTCAGGTAGACCAATTATTCTTATGTTTTTTCTTCTTGATTTATCCTCTAGATCTGTTGTTTTACTTGAGATATCTTATAGTCTCTTCTATTTTCTTCATTTTATTTTATTATTTCTTGATCTCTTCTAACTTTATTGGCTTCCTCTTTCCTAGTTCTAATTTTCAAAGAGTTATTTTCTTCTTTAAGACTCTGTGTTAGGATTCTTACAAAGTGATAAGTCAGTTGCCTAATTTTAGCATCATGCTTAGCAGTTCTCTAGTTCAGAGTTCACATCCTTCACACCTTTAAGAGTTCACACATTAGTTCACACATTAGCAGTTCGAGAATCACACAAGTCAGGATCCCACAATCCCACTCTTGGAGGAGGAGTCAGCCTTTGAGTTCTCACCTCTAAAAGAGCATATAAAAGAACGCACTAGAGACTTTTAAGAGATTGAGAAAGAGGAGTGAGTTGGGGAGATTGAGAGCCATTCATTGGAGGAGATTCAGAGGCAGGATTTAGAAAGAGCTGGAGGCTGAAGCTGGCAGAGGCAAAGGATAGCAACTCTCGGATCCAAGTAAAGCTAACTAGGCTATTTTGGAAGAGACAATAAAGGATTTGAACTTTTAACAGCTGGCTGCATTTGAGGTGATTATTACTTTGAACTGAAACTTAGGCTGCCTCCAGAAGCCCCACAGGAAACCTGCTCCCAGAGAACGATCGTATTTTAGAAAAGAATATTGCAACTCTGGATCTTCTTTTCTAGTTAGTTGATTTTCTTTTCATAATCTTGTGTTTCTTGTGATGTTCTTATAGATTTTTTTTTTTTAAGTTTTCAATCTCTCATTAGATTTTTGAAGTCTTTTTTGTTTTTCTCTAAATTCTTTTTGGGCAATAACTTTAACAATTGGGTTAGGAGAGACTTTTTTTTTTTAATTTCAGTCAATTTTATTGTAATATGGTTTGGTAAAAGTGTGTCACTTGCAGGCTATCTTTGCTGAAGAAGATATCACCATTTTCCCAATCACCCAGGCCTGTAATTTAGGTGTCATCTTTGACTCAAAATATCTCTTGTATTCCTTTTCTTCTCTAACATTATTTTTATTTTGGGGTAGGAAGGAAGGAAATAAGCACTTAAATGCCTACCTATGTGCTAGACTGTGATTAGTGCTCTTAAATTTCACAAATATTATCTTTTTTGATCATAATAAACCAGGAAATTGTTACTATTATCCTTGTTTGACAGTTGAGAAAATTGAGGCAAACAGAGGTTTATTTTGTTTTGTTGTTCTGTTTAATTTTGATCATTTGCCTAGGATCAGACAGGTTTTCCTAAATTCAGGTCCAACTCTCTGTTTTGTCACCTAGCTGCCTCCATCACCTCCATCATTCACTATTGGAATAATCTGCTAGATGATCTCTTTGCTGTAAATCTCCTTTCATTACACTTCATTTTCTACTCATTCATTTAAACTTACCTTTTTAAAGTACAGTTCTGACTCTATCACTCCTCTAATCATTAGATACCAATGGCTCCCTATCATCTTTAAGATCAAATATAAAATCCTGTGGCTTACAAAGCCTTTTTTAACTGGCCTCTTCCCCTATCACTTCAGCCTTTTTATCCCTCAATTCTCTCTCTCTTTCATGTTCTCTGTGATCCAACAACTATAACCTTTTTGCTGTTCTTTAAACTCCATCTCAGAATCCAGGTAATTTCCTTGGCTTCTCCCACTTTAATGAGAAGTGTTTCCTGATTTCTTTTAATGCTAGTGCATTATTCCTTTTTTGTATTGACTATTTCCAAATTATCCTGTATACATTTTATTTGTACATAATTATTTTCATCTTTTCTCCTTTATTAGACTGTGAGTTCCTTGAAAGCAGGGATTATGTTTTCATCTTTTTTTAAATTTTGTTTTTTGGGAGGGAGTTGATTTTACTTTGTATTTCCAAGGCTTCAAGTAGTGCCTGGCACAAAGTAGGTGCTTAATAAAATGACTCAGCAGAAAAAGACATACTTTTTTTGGGGACATGGCCAATATGGTCATTTGTTTAGATTTAGATTGTGTAGGCAAATTGGTTATAGGAGTTTGGGTTTTCTTTTTTCCCTTTTTTTTAAATGAGAGAAGAGGCGGGAGGAAAGGGTGTGTATTAAGGACACAAAATAGGAAAGAAAAGAAAATAATTGGAGCATTTTAAAAAAATGCACAGAAGAAAAACAAGGCCACAGAATAACAGACAAGCTAAATAATTTTGAGCATTGCATATTAAATTTATTACATAATTAAAAAGACAAGCAAGCTCTACATACATAACAGAAATCCTTTTCTGTTTCACTACGTATATAGAAATGTACATTTTGTTTGCCATTAAGTTTAAAATTTTTTAAATGAAAAAATTTATCATTTAACCTATATACTATAAATTAATCTAAAGTGGGCTTTCACTACTATAGGGCAATCTTTTTGTTTTTCCCTGGTTGACTTTCTTTCACACACTCTCTACAGCAGCTACTCTAAATTGCTTCTCTTCTCAATCAACATCACTCTTCTACTAGCCTTCTTATCAAAGGACTTTGTCTTCTACTTCATTGAAAAAAAAATTAGAAGAGCATCTGTCAGAGTTCATTGTTCTCTCCTACTCCATGTCTCAAAAGCTCTCTTCATCATTCTCTATTCTGTCTTTGTTTCAGTCTCTGGGTAAGAAGTGGTCCTTCTCTTTGCCATCTTATTTAACCTCCTTGTCCCCATCTTCTCTATAAACTTGCTCCTTCTAGTTTTCTTTCTTTCATTTTCAATCTCTCAGCTACTGACTCCTTTTTTCCTTGCCCAGGTCTCCCCACAATGACTAAAAAAATTATCTTTATTTTATCTTTTCATCTCTATCACCTCCCTCTCTCCTCTTCATAGAAAGGGCAATTTACAAATTTCCATTTTCTCATTCTCTTCTTAGTCCCTTACAATCTGGTTTCTAGCCCCCACCATTGGATGGAAATGGCTATTTCTCAGTTTACCCACCAGCTCAACTGCTCTGCCCAATGACTTTTTCTCCTTTCACATTCTACTTTCCCACTCTGAAGTTTCCAGCACTAGGACATTATCCTACTTCTGTGATACTGCTCTCTCCTAGTTCTCCTCCTCTCAGTCTGACATTCCTTGATTAGATTGTCATTTGCCTCCCGCTTCTTGGGCCTTTTTCTCTTTCACACTATTGCCTTTGGTCATCTTATTGTTCCCATTGTTTCTGTAGATGTATGCATAGATCTGTATGAGTTTGTGATCTCCTGTTCATTCAAGGGCAGGTCTAGACGTAATGATTTTATTGGTGTAGGTAACATTTGGTGAGGAACCTCCCTCCACCAATAAAAACAGGTACTAATATTTAATATGTTTTTTTTTAAGAGGTTAAGTGACTTGGTTAAGGTCACACAGTGTTTCTAAACTTGAACTAAGTAAAGTCTTCCTATCTCTGATGTTAGCTCTTTAGCTCCTATACTACACTGCTTTTATAAAAGAGTTTGGATATATCGATCCCTAGTTTGGATATATCGATATATTTTGGATATATGGAATCCCTGAATTCCAGCCCTATCTGTCCCTTGGATATTGAGGTTATTGTTTATCCTTTGTTCTTGACCTGTGTGGAAATTGGTTTTAAGGGATCTGGATGTCATCATAGGCATCTCACATTCAACATGTTCAAAACAGAACTCATTGTATTTTACCTCAAACCTACCCCTTTCCAATTTCTGTTGTAGGAATCCCCTTTTTGTAGTTCCTTATATTCATAACTCTGAAGTCATTTTAAAATTTCCCCTTCTCCCTCACTCTTCATATCCATTCAAATCCTATATTTTTTAGCTGTCACAACATTTTACACATTGAGGAGGGAAGGGATATGTTAAGTTTATGTCATAGATTCCTTAGACTAGTGAAATTCTTCTCAAAATAAGGTTTTAAAATGCAGGTTTAAAATAAAATCTATAGAATTACAAAGGAAACTAGTTATATTGAAATAAAGTTATCAGAATATTAATTGTTGGTATTTACATAGAGCTTTAAGTTTTGTAGAGTACTTTGCAAGTATTATCTTATTTAATCCTCATAAGTTTGGTACCATTATTTCCACTTTTATAGATGAGGAAGCTGAGGCAGAAAGAAATTAATTGTCCAAGGCAGGATTTGAGTTCAGGTTTTCCTGAGTCTGGGTCCAACATGAGCCATTGTACCACCCAGCTGCCCACAGATGCCTTGAAATCTATCTATGGACCTCAGGTTAAGATCTCTGTTGTACAGGGCAAGGTGACACATATCTGGAATCTCTGCTAAGTAGAGAATAGTGAAAGAGGCAAATTATAAAAGATTTTAAGTGTCAGACTGAGGATTTTAAATTTGATCTTAGAAGCATCAGGAAGCCACTGAAGTTTATTAAACAGGATGGAAACATGATACAAATTGAACCTTTAAAAGATCACTATGACACAAGTGGACGATGGACTGAAACAGGGAGAGGTTGGAGGCAGGCAGACCCACAAATAGTCCTGGTGGGAGATAACAAGGGCTTGCCCCAGGGTGTTGATAGTGTTGGAGAGAGAAGGGGGCATATATGAGAGCTGTTGCTAAGGTAGAAGTGGTAGACCTTGACAACTGATTGTATATGGTCAGTAAATCAGTCAATAAGCATTATTAAGTATGTCCTCTGAGTTAGGCACAGTGCATAGCACTGGGAATATGAAGCATGGCAAAAGACAGTACCAAGATTGGCTGAGTAGTAGGAACTAGTTTAGTGGGGTTTCCCTCCACAAACTCCTTAAAACAGATTTAAAAAATGAATACTAGAATTTAGCCCAGACAGCCAAGAAACAAACCAGGCAGGAATCCTAGAGTAGAAAAACCTATGAGAATGCTACTCTGAACTGTGACCTTTCAGAACTTTCCAGCCAATGATAGGACTAGAGTTCAGTAACAGTCTACTCTTGTTTAGTCCCAAATCCAGGATAGGTTTGAGATAGAGCTCAAACCAGAGGGTCAGCAATCAGACTCTGGTCTGACTCAGATCACTTTAGAACCATTGAAAAGTCTGTAAGATCTTGAAATAACACAACACCTAGTAGCCCAAGAAAGCAGCAACAGGACCAGCCCAGACCTTCCCTAAAGTGGTGCTCAGGGCTCAGTCCTGATGTCAAGTCTGAAGACAAGAAATAGGCTGGATGAATACACAAATAAAAAAAGAATCCCATCATAAATAATTTTTGTGGTGGCAGAGAAGCTCAAGACACAAAACCAGAAGGAAAGGATGACTAAAACATCTAGGAGCAAAGCCCCAAAGAAGACCACAGTTTGAGCAAAAATTCAATTAGAATTCATAGAAAAGATGAAGCAAGAGTTCAAAAAAAGTTTAAACATATTTTATAAAGTTAAAAAAATTAAAAATATTTTTATAAGTGAAATGAGAGCACTTGAGGGTAAAATTGGAAAAGAAATGAGAGTTATAGGAAAAAGAATTGAAAAGGTAATCATCAGCTTGGCATAAGAGGCATAAAACTTTGTACCAGCTATAAATTCCTTGAAAATTAGAATGAACCAAATAGAAAATATTCTGCAAATAGAGAAAAATGTAACATATCTCAGAACAAAAACAAGTAAGCTACAAAAAAGATTGAGAAGAAAAAATTGAAGAATACTTGATTATTCACTTCAAAATGAAGAATTCAATAAGATCCAGGGTCAGAGATAGTAATCTAAAAGTAAATCAGACATGTGTATCTTTATTTTTAAAAAGAAATATAATTTTAGAATGTAGAAAATAAGGTAATGGTACTCCATAGTAGCCATATATCTTTTGGATAAAAGGGTAAATGATGAGCTATTCCTTTTTAAAATAGTATTTTATTTTTCCAAATATATGCAAAGATAGTTTTCATCTTTCACCTTTGTAAAATCTTGTGCTCCAAATTTTTCTTCCTTTCTTTCCTCTTCCCCTCCCCAAGACAGCAAGCAATCTGATATATGTTAAACATGTGCAATTCTTCTAAACATTTCCATATTCATCATGCTGCACACACACAAAAATCTGATCAAAAGGGGAAAAAAAACCATTAAGAAAGGAGGAAAAAACCAAGCAAACAAAGAACAACAACAAAAATGGTGAAAATACTATGCTTTGATCCACAGTCAGTCTCCATAGTGCTCTTTCTGGATGTGGATGGCTCTTTCCATCACAAACCTTTTAGAATTGCCTTGAATCATTTAATTGTTGAAAAGAGCCAAGTTCATCAGAATGGATCATCCCAATCTTGTTGCTGTATACAATGTTCTCTTGGCTCTGTTTATTTCATTCAGTATCAGTTCATGGAAATCTTTCCAGGTCTTTCTGAAATCATCCTGCTGATCATTTCTTACAGAACAATAATATTCCAATACATATTCCAATTCATATACCATAACTTATTCAGCCATTCCCCAATTGATGGGTATCCATTCAGTTTCCAGTTCCTTGACGCTACAAAAAGGGATGCCACAAACATTTTTGTGCATGTGGGTCCTTTTCTCTTTTCTACAATCTCTTCAGGATACAGACACTGCTGGATCAAAGGGTGTGCAATTTGACAGCCTTTTGGACATAGCTCCAAATTGTTCTCTAGAATGGTTGGATCATTTCACAACTCCACTAGTAATGCATTAATATTCCAGTTTTCCTACATTCCCTCCAATATCCATCATTATCTTTTTCCTGTCATTTTAAAGCAATCTGAGAGGTGGGAAGTAGTATATCAGAGTTGGTCTTAATTTGCATTTTTCTAACCAATAGTGATTTATAGTATTTTCTCATATGACTAGAAATGACTTTAATTTTTTCATCTGAAAATTGTTCATATCTTTTCACCATTTATCTATTGGGGAATGGCTTGTATTCTTGTAATTTGAGTAAGTTTTCTATATATTTTAGAAGAAAAGAGCAACAACTGATAAAGATGAGTGAAGAAAGGGAAAGAAGTTTGGTTTATAGTCTATAGATTGTAGCACAGAGGATTTAGGGGGACTCATTTTCAGGACAATTTAGGAGTAGATAATCTGAAAAAAAATTCATTTAAGATACTTGTGGATGATGTTCTAATAATAATAGCTATATTTCTTTTCTTTGCCAGGATGGCAAAGTTCCAGTGAATAGACATTCACCATATTCATAGCTAGACTCATCCCAAGAGTTTTGTATTTGTATGGAATTCTGTTGATTTTGAAATGTATTTTGTTCTGCAGAGGCAAATAAAAATTCATAACTTTGATCATAACTCGACATGACTAGTGTCAGGGTTGGAAAATAAACCCAATTTTCTTGACCTCAAATCTAGCACTTTTTCCATTGTGCCTCTCCTACAAAGTTCTGGCAACAGGTAGCATAGAAGAGAGAGCACTGAACCTGATTAAGAAGACCTAAGTTCAAATCTTGTCCCAGATGCCAGTTGTGTGACACTGGAAAAGTCACTTAAACTTTACCTCAGTTTCCTTAAATGTGTAAAATGAGAATAATAAGAGCATCTACCTCCTGGTACTCACCTGGGGTGTTGTGAAGATTAAATGAGGTACTATTTGTAAAGCACTTAGCACAGTGCCTGGCACATATAAATGCTAACTATTATTGTTATTATTAAAGTAAAATGGGACTAGGACAAAGGAGAAATTCAGAAAACTTCAAAACATAACAGGGCTCTGCATGGGGAAGTCAGACAATAATTATTTGTTGAATAAATGAATCCATTCAGCATTGAGCTAATTGTGAAGTAGCTACTTAAAAGAAATACTTCTTGGGTGTGTTCTCTTGGTAACTTGATCCTGAAATGGTCTTGGAAAAGAAGTCTAGCTTGATTAGGATCATCTTTCACCTACATGCATTGAATTACAAGTGAAAGGAAGAAATGAGGTCAAGATTCTACAGAAATTACTAGATTTTAAATTCCTTAAGGTCTGAGATTTTTATATGTAGCTTGGGGCTGAAACAGGTTTTGGCAAGTAATAGCATTCAGTTATTGAACAAGTGTTTATTAAATGCCTCCTGAATATATGGCTCCATACAAAAAACATTGGTTTCAGGGACTTTTACATTCTTACATGTCACCAAGACATGAAAAAAATGAACTTAGGCTAAGTGGGAGTTTGTAGTCTTTGTCTACTCAAGGTGCAAAGAATTGTGCAAGATTCTTTAATTTTCAAATTGATTAAAGCTTAAATCCCTAGGAAAGGATGGGGAGATGCCAAGTACAGATAATTTAATCAATTTAAACTTTAATCAAAACTCCTATCTATGGTATTTTGCACCTAGTCCATCTATTTTGTAATAAAGTTCATGGACCTCTATGTAGCCATCAAATATATACTGTAGATAATAGAGAAAATTAGAAATCATCACTAGAAGGCCAAAGAAGGTAGTTAAATCATTTTGATCACTCTCTGAGGGGTGATAATTATGAGAAACAAAAGGGTTTTGAAAATGGTCACTTTTAAAATTTTTCTAGATATCCTGTACCCCCAACATAGTTTTTTTCCTGATATTGTTCATTTGTATTTCACTGTAGTGATGCCATTGGGAGTTTTCTTGATCAAGATACTGAAGTGGTTCTTTCTTTCTTTCTTTTTTTTTTTTTTAAATAATTTTTTATTGATAGAACGCATGCCAGGGTAATTTTTTACAGCATTATCCCTTGCATTCATTTCTGTTCCGATTTTTCCCCTCCCTCCCTCCACCCCTTCCCCCAGATGGCAAGAGTCCTTTACATGTTGAATGGGTTGCAGTATATCCTAGATACAATATATATGTGCAGAACCAAACAGTTTTCTTGTTGCACAGGGAGAATTGAATTCAGAAGGTATAAATAACCCGGGAGGAAAAACATAAATGCAAGCAGTTTATATTCATTTCCAGTGTTCTTTCTCTGGGTGTAGCTGCTTCTGCCCATCTTTGATCAATTAAGGCTCTCTTTATCAAAGAGGTCCTGAAGTGGTTATTTCTGTCTCCATTTTGCAGATGAAGAAATTAAGACAAACAGTGAAGTGACTTGCCCAGGGTCACACAGCTAGGAAGTGTTTGAGGCTGAATTTGAACTCTACATCAATCTTCCTGGCTCCCAAACCAGCCCTCTGTGCCTTATGGGGCCTCCTAGCTGCCCTTCATAGTTTACCTTTGATTATTCACCACAACGGCTTCCCTCACTCCTTTCTTACCCTTCACAATATCCTACTCCCACAGACTTTTCATAACTATATTTGTCCTTTTTGAACTGTGTTTTCCCTTCCTTTTTAGCTGAAACCTGACATTTCATGGGTTTAGATGCATCCATGCACTAATACAGACGTTTCATGTATAGATGCACCCATGCACCAATGCAGATCTGTAATTTGTCACTTATCCAAGTGGACTGGCTTCTATAGCAATACAAAGTTAGCAGGTGTCAAGAGGGAGGGCTTAAATTTAAGTCTTCTCCACTAGAAGATCAGTTCTCTATTCACTTAACCATGGACTCCCAATCCTGTTTCAGTTATTTTATGTTGAGGTTTTATCCACACTTACTTTACTGAGCACAGAGGACAGAAACTGTCTTATTTACACTTGGCATCTCCCTAACCTTTCCTAGGGCTCTACAACGATCACTATGTGTTTTTTGAATATTTTCGGTAAACCCCCTAAAGGCATAACAATTGTAGCAGTTTTCATCTTTCACTTTTGTATCCCTTGAGCTCAGCTTCAGGACCTGGCATTTAATTGTTCCTTCTACAAGTATTTATTTTTATGCACATATTTTTTTGCTTCAAGAAGGCAGGGACTTAAGTGAGTTTCTCACTTTTCATAATACCCAGTGTCTAGCTGGCAAGGCCTGGCACATATTACTCTGATTAATCAATCAATCAATCAATCAATTAATAAACGTTGACTTTTCTATTCTTGGGTATATTGTGTCCTCAAAGTAGACTGCAAGGTCCTCCAGGGTAGGGGCTGTGAGTTCTCAAACTTGACCCCAGTGCCCAGATCTAATTAGTATTTAGTAAACCATTGACTGTTCTGTTCTTTTGATCAATGCCAGTGCCTTCCCTTTGTGGATTATCTACAATTTACTAGTTATTGCTTGTTTGTACACTTTTTTGCATGATGTCTGCCCAATTAATAGTGAATTCTTAGACAGCCCGGAGTTTTTGCCTTGCATTCAGGCGCTTTGCACTGCCTGGCACATAGTAGGCGCTTAGTCCATGCTTATTGCACATTTGTGGTGGACCTCCCAGTGTGGGGACAGGGCCTGTGTCTGCTCCCGTCTCTTCACCTCCAGCACTTGGCCAGGCAGACCGGGGCATTTCATGGATGTGGACAAGAACAGCGCGATGGTGAGTGACAAAACCAAGAGCTCCAATTTTATCACTGGAAACTACAGATCCGAGGACAGAAATGGGCGTCACATCCCCCACCAGGCCTCTTTCCGCCAACGTTTGTCGAAGCGGTCACAGATAGAGCAAGTTCGGGTCCGAGAGTCTAGTAGGTCCGCCCTTGGGGCCTGGGACCATGTGGAGATGGAGGCGGTCCCAGGCGTCAGTCGCATCTCGACGGGGTGAGGCAAATTGCAAGGAGGCCAGGCCGCTCACTTCTCCCGTACTCGCCTGCAAGGGAGAGGGCGGAGATCTTGGGCCTTCAAAAGGACTCCCCTACCCCGTACCAAAAGAGTCCAGCTGCAGCGGGCCTCAGCGCACCCTTTGTGTGCCTCCCTCCGCCCCCGGCTTCTAGTCCGGCGCCGCTGAGCTTTCCCATTGGTTCAGCAAAGGCCTTCGGTCATTGGCTTTCAGGTTGTCCCGGCTCATCGCTTCCAGCTCACAGTCCCTTTGCCATAGGTCTCAGCAGCCGCCTCTCGGGCCTTCCCCAGCGCTGATTGGTTGTATCGGAGAGCCGAGTCCCTGGAAGCAGTTCCGGGAAACCCCGCGTGCTGCCGGGATCTCGCCGCCCGTTCCATGAGGAGGAGGAGGCGGAGGAGGCGGAGGAGGCGGCGGCCCTGGGGGGGGAAAGGGCGGGGGGAGACTGAGAGGGGGTGGCGCGCGCGCCATTTCTAGTCGTTTTCAAAGAGCCTCGCGCTCGTTCTCACGGGCCCCCATCGCCGGCGCCCGCTTTGCCCTGGTGAGTCTCGCGCCCGCCCGTGGGGGGAGGGGCCGGCCGCCCCGATTCGGCCGGGCCCGGGCCCCGCGCCACGTCCCCGCTCTGGAAGGGGCCGCCGGGCGGGCCGGCCGGTGCGAGCGGGAGGTGGGGAGGGAAGGAGGCAAAGAAAAGGGGGGGCGGTTCTGGGCCGGCACCCGGCGCGCGGCTTCGGGCCTAGGCCGGCCGGGCGCCTCCCTCCCCCGCAGCGCGCTCCGCTCGGGGCCGCGGGCCGCGCCTTTCCCGCCTCCGAGGAAGGCCCCGCCATGCGCGCCGGGAGGCCGGAGAGGGGGGGGGCGGAGGCCGGGTCAGGCTAGGCCGGGCTTCCCGGGCCTTAGGGAGAAAGAGGCCCCCCCCATAGTTCCCCCCTCCCTACATGATACGGTGCCATCCCTCCCACCTTCCATCCATCCCCAGCAGACTGAGAGGCAGTGGTAGTGGTCCGGAGAGTGAGAGTAAGTTACTCCCCCCCTCCCCACGTGGTGTCCAGGTCAGGCCCTTGCCGGCCTTTCGGCCGCGCTCCTGGGTCGCTAATGTGAGCATTAAAAAAATCCGGGAAAAGAGGGGCCAGGTAATTTATCCCATCCCCTGCGTAATCCCTCCAAATTTAAATGGTCTTCTTGGCCCCTCCCCCTAAAGAAACATCTCTTCCCCTCTTCCTCTCCCCCCCCCCCCCCCCCCCCAACAAAAAGCTCTCTAGAGTGTTTACTATCTCCCGAAGTTTGCTCTGGCTGGGTGGTAGTTTGCCAATTAACATAATAGGCTTAGTTCTCCAGCCTTGGGCTTGAAAGAGAGGCAGGTTTTTCTTTTGGAATCCCCTAGACCTAGTCTGTAAAGCTGCATTTTTGGAAAGTTTCAACTTTTTTTTTTTTTTTTTAAGTAAAGACCCTCCCTCCCCCTTTCCTGTCTTTTCTCCCCTCCCCCTCTCTGCCCCTTCCCCTCCAATATCTGCTTATTTTAGGCATGCTGAGTACATCTGGTACTAATAGTATTCATGACTTTTTTTTCCATCTTGTGCTTAATAGGCAACCTGTCTTATGCTTTACCCATACTTTGATAATGATACTTCTTAACAGAAATGTTCACATCTGTTAAGAGTTTGCTTCCATTCTGTGACTGCAAAATGTTGCTTTGCTGCGAAGGTCTTGTGATGATGTGTATAACTTTGGAATTTTGAAGATTTCCTAGCTGTTTTGAGGGGGAGGTATGAAAATTCAGGAGAATGGGGAATCTATAGGATGCAGTCATGTGTAGGAGTATGGTCTGATTTAATAATGTGCATATGCCCATTTTTCGTGATAAACAGTTGAGCACAGTACTGTGTAGTTTTGAGTGTGTTAGCTTTTAGCTAGTCCATCAGATAGCGTTTTGAGGCCTGCATTGAAAAGCATTTACCCATGTAAATAAGAGTTCAACAGCAAAATATGCTCTGTCTGTACACAACCTGTACATATCACCAGACAATCAAATCTTTAATACTGTTCTTTGACCATAACATATCCTGACAGCTTTAGCTCTTTCAGAATAATTCATCTATGCTGAATTTCCTCATTTCCTCCTCTCTCCCTTTTTTACCCTAACTCCAACTTTGGTCTGTACTATCTTCTCACATTATCTTCAACTGGATTTCAGTGGTCTTTGAAAGAAATCAAGTTGTTTCAAGTGGGACAATTGCTCCTGGTGTTTTCCCATGTCTGGTAGCTAGTAGTGTGCAGAGGCAAGAGTTTTTTGGGAGACTTGTATTTTCTTGATAGCTGTTACCTTGAATTTTCTTCAAAAACCAGGCTTATTCTTGATACCACCTTCATATCCTTTATTTCAGTATATGTTGCAATGTCTTTCTTCTGCTGCATATTATCTTCATCAAGTTGTCATTTCACCACAAACAAATGCACCTTTAACTCTTACTGCTTTTGTGAGGCAGGTACCTTTTCATCTATGCTGGTCTTTTAGAGCTTTCCATTTAAACTCTCTTCCCCAGGTAGTTAGTCCATTTCAGCAGTACTTGAATGGTGGAATATACAGAATGTTTGCTGGCTGGTTAACTGAGTTCACCCTTAACTAGGCCCCATTGATTGGAACTCTTGGAAAGAAGCTAGCTTGAATATGTATTTTTGCAGTCGTATAAACTGATATGGAAAATTCAATATATTGTAGATTTGGGTTTCCTTTTTAAAAAGTTACCTTTCCAAATAACTCATTTTAAATGTTTTAAGTTTTTTTCTCATAAATTTATAGATGGGAAGAATGAAATTAATTTTGCTAGTGATCTTAATGTGATCTTAGTGAGTTAGGATGGAGAGAATCACCCCTAAACACCACCAGCATGTTGAACAGCTATACTTCTGTCACACCTGTATTGGAATGGAAGGATGACATGGAAGGCAGAGAGCCAGGGATCTTTGAACATTTTCAAACCTTGAGTGTTTGGTTTGTTTAAAAACAAGATATAATTGAGTTTGTGTAAGAATGGGAGCTACAGAGCTTTTAGGCCTTATAGTGGTGACTTGTTCATCAAAATATTTCTTTTTGATAACTTGATCACCAGGACTAATCAGATACTTTCCTTCTGATCAGAAAGTTTGAGCTCTTTGACCACCGTGGTGTACATGAAGTGTTTTAAAACCTTATGCTTCCATGTACATTTTCCATTGTTTTATCAGAATGATTTTATTGCAAATTTAGGTCAGCTACCTCACAAAAAGGCATTAAATATGATTTTGATAGAATATTAGCAGCATGTGTACAAGTTAGTTTAGATAAGTCATGCATTGTCCTGCAAACTAGTTATTTCTGGCTTAATGTAATATAGCTCCTGAATTTTTTCCAGCAGCATAATAAAATGGCTAATCAGGTGAATGGTAATGCGGTACAGTTAAAAGAAGAGGAAGAACCAATGGACACTTCCAGTGTAACTCACACAGAGCACTACAAGACACTGATAGAGGCAGGCCTCCCACAGAAGGTGGCAGAGAGACTTGATGAAATATTTCAGACAGGTATAATATGCATTTCTTGTTTCTGACCGGTTATGAAAGTGAGGGCAAACCACTTTGAATTGTATAGCTTTTTAAGGTTAAATAATACTACTGTTTCTGATCTGTCCGTGTAGAGCTGAATATATATGACTTTTCCATCATAGAAGGCAAATTGGGTTTGACTTTGACACTGACTCTTATTTCATGATTTTGAAGCCTTCTTAGTGTTGAATATGCAGTCTTAGTTGCTTCAGACTAGTACATCAATTTGTCTTAGATTTGTCACAAGAAAAATGTGTATTCCAGCATTACTAAATGTTACATTTTTTTTCTCAATCCAAATCAATCATCATTTGCTTTTACTTTTCTACTTTTAGCTTCTTAATGTGACTCTTAAATCAGTTTAGCTCTGAACTAGGTGTCATAGTGAGGAATAGTTAGGATGTATTATTGCCTGAAACTATAATAAATGTCCTTATGTGAGTTTTGTGGCCTGTCTACTTTTCATTGGACAGTAATCCACATCTCTCAGCATCTCATGGAAGTGTTTGGTTTGCAATAGTTGGCTGCTTTTTTATCCAGAAGTCCCAGGGTTAAGTGCTTAGGAAAATCTGAATATATTAAATAAGGTTTTGGTTGTAGGTGGTTTCAGGTTTTAAAGTGGGAGAGAAATGTTTACCCTTAGGGAATCTTGTTCATAAATAAATATATCCTCCCCCTTTGATGACATAAATGGATGGAAACCTTCCTTTTTAGAGCTTTTAGGGATCTGCAGTCAGCTTCTGAGAAAGAGAATTTGAATTGTATTATAAATCTTTCTTAAGTACTGTAAGTTGTAAAATAACTTTTTGTCCTTTAAAAAAAAATCAGGACATAAATGTTAGATGTTAAAAATGATTTCCTTAAATGTCTCCTGGGTTAAGGTATCCATTTGGAAATAGTCCTAAGGAGCTTTTTGTGCATTTCTGCCATGGGAACAGATAGTGATCTGCTTAAAGATGCCCTCTTGAAGAGTCTTGTTTAGTAAGGATGGTGAAGCTTATGGTTTGAGCATAGGCCTGGTTGGACCAGAGAAAGGTCTGATGGACCTCTGGGACTGTGGTGTTTGGGTGGCGCTATGGAATTTTACATGTAAGGAACGCCAAACTTATTTAGACATGATCATTTGAGGACATTTTAAAATAAATTATGCCGGTGCATTAATTTTCTTACATCAGCAACTGCAAATGGCACTATATTTGTTAAATTTTTAACTTCAGTTTAAAATGAAATTGTTTGGTTTGCTTTGCTACTAGTGGAGTCACTTTTTAAAAAAAGTGCTGACTGTTTAAATTTCCTAACAGTCTTTCACAAGCTCATCCATAACAATTGTTATAATACATTTAGATTAAGTTAAAAGAGCTATATTTTATTTTTTAGTAGATAATCTATATGTTAACAGTTCATGTTTAAAGTGCTGGGAAGAATTAAAAAAAATTTTTCAAGTAGGTCTCTGCCATATAATTATAGTTCATTTGGAAAATGTCATTGTTGACTTGTCTCAGCATTCCTTAAAACTCAAAATATCTCACGTTCAAGAAGAAGCTGCTAAAATGTGGCTTTCTGAATGTTTTTCCAAGCTGTAAATGCACCTATAAATGATTTTTAAAAAATAAGTATTACAGAAGAGTGATATATTGTGCCTTTCCTTATTTGACTGCAGCAAAATCCGTCTATAGACTCAAAAAACAATTGTCAGTCTCTCTTTGGCCCTAAGAAAGGGAAAGCCTTTGATAAACTGGGACTGGAGTCACTAAATAATAGGTGGCTTTTATACCCCCCCCATCTCCCAGTTGGTTGGGTGACTGGTTACACTTGAATGAAGATTGCAAAACTCTCTAAGTCCATAGTTTTGGAGCAGATAGATCCTTGAAGAAGATAGTAGTGTTCACATGAATACTACTTAGAAATGTGGACCAGCATTGATGATTGCAAGCCTCAGTCTGTTGCACAGTGTGTACAGCAGATTTAACTCTTTCCAAAGCATTTGAAACTCCAGTATTCTTTTTTGAAGGGTGGGGTGGGTAAATTTGTATTTATGTGTTTTTGTGGAGCAAGGGTGAGATTGAGCGTGGAAGACTTAGAATAAATTCAGTTTCCTAGTAAAAGTATTTTATTTTTAAGTGTTTACATTTTCATGTCCTTTCATATAGTATTTGTATAGTTGCATGTAATTAAAAATAAGATAATTTGTTAGTAATAATAATAATAATAATGTAACTATTTGTGATTAAAAGTTAATAATAGGACAGGTTCATCAATTTGTGTCCTCTCTAGATTTTTGAATAATGTTACCATTTTTCAATTTAAATTTTTAGGGTTGGTAGCTTATGTCGATCTTGATGAAAGAGCAATTGATGCTCTCAGAGAATTTAATGAAGAAGGCGCCCTCTCTGTCCTCCAACAGTTTAAGGAAAGTGACCTGTCTCATGTACAGGTAAGACTAAGAATCAGAAGAGGTGTTGAGTGAGTAAACATAAATGGAGCTTGCTGGTTGAGTTCCATGATGCTTGCCTTTAGTTACAGTGATATGCTGGGCTCCAGGTGTTTTTTAAAAACCTGAAGTTGGTATACTGCCAAAGTTGAAACTCAGAGCCACATCAAAAATAGCTTATTGGCCATTCATTTTACATTACTGACATCCTCAGGAGATGTTACCAATGGTATGGGGAGCAGACTGCTCATAATATTGAGATTGACTGCTACATTACTGTGGGGGGAAATATTCAGGTAGGAGGGATTTATGGATTAAGAATAGCAAATGATAAAGCCAAAGGTAAAAGCCAAGAAAGGCTTATTTGGGTTCTTTCTGATGTTTAAATATCGGGGGGAAAGAAGGGAGGGGAGAACCGGAATGGGGATGGGGATGAGGATGGGGATGAGAACGAGGAATCATTTATTCATTTTGTTGATACAAATGCTTCCGGCAACTCCAAATGATTTTTCTTTTATAGAACAAAAGTGCATTTTTATGTGGAGTTATGAAGACCTACAGGCAAAGGGAGAAACAAGGGAGCAAGGTACAAGAATCAACAAAGGGACCTGATGAAGCAAAGATTAAGGTAAAGCCTATTTCAATTTACCACAGTTAATGAGGTTAATTGTTATATTTTCCAGTTCACCTAGCTTTTTTAAATTAAGGAGATTTTTCATGAAAGGTAAGAGTTTCTGCTCAACTGTGCTTTTCTCCCTTTCCCGTTGCTGAGGGGCATTGAACTAGTGATAAGGGCCCTAGATTTGGAGTCGGGAAGACACAGGTTTAACTTTGGACACTTGTGGGCTCTGGGTTTGGGCTGTGTCTCTCCAGACTTCAGTTAGCTCATTTTCAAAATTCAGGTATTGTCTGGGGGAACCTTCTTCACAGGGTATTTGTAAGAAACAGATGAGAAAATTATATTGTTTGTGCTTTAACATAGTGTGATGGAAAGGGCACTACAAAAGTCCCTAGTGTTAAATTCTCTAAGCCTCAGTGTCTACATCTGCCACTTGGAAAGGATGGTGATATTAATAAATCCTAATATGATATTTACATAGCCAAATACTTTTACACCT
Source organism: Antechinus flavipes (assembly GCF_016432865.1). Taxonomy (NCBI): domain Eukaryota; kingdom Metazoa; phylum Chordata; class Mammalia; order Dasyuromorphia; family Dasyuridae; genus Antechinus; species Antechinus flavipes. The sequence continues at coordinate 581,324,312 of NC_067400.1, forward strand.
ATCATGTAATCTTCCAGTAGCCCCATGAGATAAATAATGCAAGTATTATTATCATCCCCATTTGACAAGAAAGAGCCCAGAGTCATACAACTAGGAAGTATCTTGAAATGGACTTAGAGAATCCATTCTTTTGAGTTTAATTTCAGCATATTTTGTCCCCTGTGCTGTCTTGCCATTGTTAGGCTTGCCCTGTTTGCCTCCTAGTTTTTTGGAGCTCACATGAGTTTCTGTGTAGGTGCTTGGAAACTTTGCAAATGTCAGATTGTCATCATCATAATGACACCTGAATTTGTATAGGGTCTTTCTCAGAACATTTGTTTCTGTTTCTTTGGGCCTTCTCCATGTATCTTTCGCTCTTCAGTCACTCTTCTTTCTTTTGATTCTCAGTGTGCCTTCATGATTAAAAAGAGGACCTGATAGTGAAATGGGAGATTAGTGTTGATTAATGAAGATACCTGGCTAGATTTTATGGTTTTTTTGACTACTATTACCTTACAATCTTGAGCAGGAAACAGACTAACACTTTGCTAGCATGATAGAACTTCTTCCTCCTATCAATAGTATTTTATTTTTCCAAATACACGTAAAAATAACTTGTGTTCCAAATTTTTCTCCCTCTTTCCTTTATCTCTTCTCACCCCAAGTCAGCAATAACTCTGATATAGACTAAACATTTACAATCTTTTAAAATATATTTCCTTATTTGTCATGTTATGCAAGAAAAATCAACCAAAAAAAAAAAAAAAAAACTAACCCCAAACCCAAAAGGTGAAAATGCTGTGCTTCAATCCACATTCAGTCCCCATAGTCCTCTTTCTAGATGTAGATGGCATTTTCCTTTATTTTTTATTACAGCTTTTTATTTATAACTTATATGTATGGATAATTTTACAGCATTGACAATTGCCAAACCTTATGTTCCATTTTTTCCCCTCCTTCCCCCTACCCCCTCTTCCAGATCGCAGGTTGACCAATATATGTTACATATGTTAAAGTATAATAAATTAAATACAATATTAGTATACATGTCCAGTTATTTTGCTGTACAAAAAGAATTGGACTTTGAAATAGTTTACAATTAACCTGTGAAAGAAATCAAAAATGCAGATGGACAAAAATAAAGGTATTGGGAATTCTATGTAGTGGTTCATAGTCAGTAGATGGCATTTTCTATTCCAAGTCTATTGAAATTGTCTTGAATCACCTCATTATTGAAAAGAGCCAAGTCCATTACAATTGATCATCATATAATCTTGTTGTTGCCGTGTACAGTGTTCTTTTAGTTCTACTCACCTTATTTAGCATCAGTTCATGTAAGTCTCTCCAGGCTTCTCTAAAATCATTCTGCTGATCATTTCTTATAGAACAATAACATTCCATTGCATTCATATACCATAACTTATTCACCCATTCTCCAGCTATTGGACATCTACTCAGTTTCCAACGGAATAATAAAACTTTGAAGAAACCTGGAAAAAGTATATGTCTTGTGTTGTAGGTTTTTTTTTTTTAAAAATAGAGGTTGAATTTGGATATTGTATGAGGAACAGTATTGCATTTCAAATTACCTTGTATTCTAATTACTTTCAGCATCATTTTTTTCCTAAGTCTTAGGACTTTTCTGTACTTCAGTTTTGTCATTGCCAAATGGAATAATTTCACCCATTTCCCTTCTTCATAGGCCTATTAGTATGGAGTAGTAGAAAGAATTTATATTCAAGACCATGACTGGGAGAGAGAGTAGGACCATTTAAGAACCCACTTAGAAATGTTATTAAAGCAAGCCTGCTCATAAACTTGGTGATCTTGGCCAGATTACCTTCTTCCTGGTTTTTGGTTTCACTTAAAATGAGGGAAGTATATTACAATCTCTCAAGGTCCGTTCTAGTTCTGAGATACTATGATCCTTAAATGGAATCCTTGTTTAATGAATGGTATAGACTAAACTATATATGCTATTCAGGGCTTCCATTCTTTAGGAACTTTTCCTGTTTCTACTTCATAGTGATGGCACATTATCAACATTGGTTGTTACTGTTTTGTAATTGTGTCATTTGACCATGTTTCATACAGTAGAGTGAGACCAGGGATTATAGGTTAATAATTTACATTTGGATAGTGTTTAAAGTTTATAAGACACTCTCTTGAAAAGCTTGTGAAGTGTAGCTAATGATACATCATTCTCATTTAATAGATGAGGAAAGAGATAGAGATTTTGAGTCCTTCCTCCCCAACCCCCCCAAGGTAGCAAATGTCCAAACTGGGAATTGTAATCGTGTATCTTGAGTTAGTGATTCATTATTGGCTCCTATATTACTCATTGCATGAAATAGTCAATTTTGTAGAAACAAGGACTGCCTGGCTCAGTGTGCCCAAGCCCACATTTCGGTCCATTTAGAGGGGTCTCCTGCATGTTTTTTTATGTGGATTTAACCACAGTAAGGTCTGAGGGAAATACATTGACTGCCTTTACCAAATTCCTGGCTTAAACAAAACTGGACCAGATAACTAAGGGCTAGATTGTGGTACTAATCAGCAGTACAGGAAGAAGTTGGAAAAAGCTTCTTGGAGGAAATGGAACTTTTGAAGGGTAGAGTGAATGGAAAGAGGACATTTCAAAAGGGTAGGACAAAGATGATAATGAACAAGGGCTTGGTCATGCTGCACACTAAGGACCAATTGGAACAGAAATTCCTTATTGAAGAATAACAATAAATAAATTTGGACAGCTATTGGTAACTTAGAACAAGAGTTGGGAGTGCCCCTAGCAGATATTTAGATCAGTCTCCCCCATCTTAAGTAAAAAATGCTTTTAGAGATTGCCATCAATTGGGGAATGGCTGAACAAGTTGTGGTATATGAATCTAATGGAATAATCTTGTTCTATAAGAAATGATGAGAAAAAAAACCTAGAAAGACTTACAGGAACTGATGCTGAGTGAAGTGAGCAGGAAAACATTTACATAGTATCAGCAACATTGTATGGTAATCAGTCATGAATGACTTAGCTTTTCTCAGCAATACAATGATACAAGACAGTTACAAAGGATTCATGAAAATAGCATCCATGTCCAGAGGAAGAGTTAATAGAGGCTGAATGCAGATTGAAGCATACTATTTTCACTTTATTTTTTCTTACAGTTTTTTCCTTTTGTTCTGTTTCTTTTATAACATGATTAATACAGAAATGTTTTATATGATTGCACATGTATAACCTATTTCAAATTGCTTATTGTCTTGAGGGGAAGGGGAAAGGAAGAACAATTTGGAATTCAAAATCTTATTATAAAGTGAATATTAAAAATTATATGTAATTAGAAAAATAAAAACAATACTAAAAATCCCCTTTGTACCATCCTAAAATGGTGATCATCTCTGCTTCCTGGTTAGCTGGAGTCGAATTTTGCAGAACCCTTTAAAAATCTGTCTATATAAAGCTGTTTTAGGATGTGAGTTGGTGAAGATCAATATGTCAGAAGAATAGTTTTTTTGTATAACATCCATTTAATTTTATAAGCTGTATTATCCTTTTTAGGCTTTGCTCGAGAGGACTGGTTACACATTAGATGTAACCACAGGTCAGAGGAAATATGGTGGTCCTCCTCCAGATAGTGTGTATTCTGGTGTACAACCTGGCATTGGGACAGAGGTGAGTTTGATGGCTTTCTTCTTGGAATCTTTTCTATATTAGAGATATTCTGGCAAATGTCTCTGAGTTTTTTTTAAATTCATTTTAATTTTGCTCTTAGAAGGTATGTAAGCATGGAAGATGAGTAAATCAAAAAGGTTTAGAAATACAAGTTTCTAAATCCATGACCTAAAAGTCCACATTCTAAATTAGAATATAGATTCTGGATTGTGTCTTTAAACTTAAGAAGACATTAACAGTACTTGTTAGGAGCTGAGTGGGAAAATATCCTTTCTCAGCTTCTCAGTATATAGTTCTGTAGGAAGTAGCATGGTCCATTGGAAGATGATGTAATCTTGGGAGGCAGGTTCTGGGTTTAAATCCTAGCTCTACCAGAATTAGTAGTTGTATCATCTTGTGTAAATCTCTTCTCTGGAGCCTCAGGTTCCCATATTTAATGAGAGGGTTGGATTAGATGAGCTCAGGTCTCTTTTAACTCCAGTATGTCAGGCTTTAAGAGATGAATATAGCAACAAGAATGAAAAAAAGAATCAACAATGAACATAAACATACTATGCAAGCTGCAGAATTAAGCAAGTTGAAAAATTGCCATGTTGTACAATAGGAAGAGCATAGTATTTGGAGTCTGGAGAACCTGGGTGTAAGTCTGGTTTGTGTGACATCACGCACATCATATCAACACAAGGCGAATGTTCCTAGTTTCTTTCAACTCCTAAATCCTCTGGGCCTATAGATTGTAAGGAAGAGAAGCATAGCAGTTGTGTAACTCCTGGAAAAGAAAAAAATAAATATTTCTAAGTGGAAGAAGCAAAAAAATAATGTACCCAACTTCCAACATTCTGTATTAATTCCAAGTTAAGTTGTTGAATACCTTATTCTTTACAACATTAACTAAGCTTACTGAGGGCATCTTTCACAACTGGTTCTCAGTTAAAAGATTGGTGTGTGCCCCTTTCTGTGTCTTTACTTTAATATAAACTTAAACAGCATTAGGTGGTCATATCTGTCTGATGGCAAATAGTTGCTTTAATTATATAGAAAAAGGGCTTTGTGGGCATTACATAATGTACTATCTTCAGCAGTGAGAGCTATTAATTTTTCTGCTTATAAAACTGATGTATTTTGGCATTTTATTACTAAATCCCAAGAAACAGGTTGGTGTAGTGGATAGAAAGGTAGCCTTGGAGCCAGGAATACCTGGCTTCAAGTCTCCTTTGTCATACAGTGGCATTTAGTTTACAGCTTCCCTGGCAGTATAAGTGGCAGAGAAGGTGCTGATTGATGAGTCAGGAGTTCCCTATACTAGTGAGATCACAGGTTCAGTTAAAAAGTGGCCAGATGTTTCTGCACTACCTGTGGTCCTGAAAGAGTGAAATTTTCTGATTTCTAAACACAAGCAGGTCTTCCTCCATTGATGTAAGTTGGAATCTACGAGAACTTACTCTATTGCCTCAAGCTGGGTGCGATCCTGAGTTTTTTGAAGGCGTTGCCAATAGAGTATGAGTTGTGGTTTTATATACTATATGGGGATGGTAACAGGCATAGTCTTGGTAGTAGTTTGTTAGACTTAAGAAGAGTAGCTTTGCTAAATGTGGAGGCTCATTAGGAGTAGGTCATTCGATAGGGATGGAGTCCTTTGGCCACAGCAACCCATGAAGCAATTTTGGGCCCTCTGAGAGTGATTTAGGTTTTTTTGACTGTGATGTTGAATATATATATGATAAATGATTTGGAGGAGAAGAGATAAAAGTTAGAGGCTATTTCTGTAGTCTTTGGTGGTTAGGACCAGAACAAGGAAAGTAGCAGTAGTACAGGTACAAAATACATTTTAAATGAAGAATCTAGAGGATTTTATAGTATATGGAGGGTTGGGAAAAAATAATTTTGAAGTTTCTGGGCTAAGATGCTACTCCTGTTAAGAGTTAGAGGAAGGCAGGTAAGAGAATAAATTTTTTTTTTTGAGCAGTAGATGATTTTTATTTTATTTATTTTTTTACAGTATACTTTTAAATTTAATTAGTATTAATATTTTCTCCACCATTTTGTTAAGTCTAGAAACTTAGTAAAATTATAAGTTAAACCTTAATTTGTAATATTGGCTGACTTCCAAAGAGAAAATTCTCATCCTGAAAAATTTAACAAATGGCTCTTTAAAAAAAATTATTACATATTATTTTATTATTTAAAATTATATTATCATGTTCTTTTTATATTATTTATCCCGTATGAGTTCCTTTTTTTTAAATGCTGTTTCCAAATATATGCAGATAGTTTTCAGCATTCACCTTTACAAAACCTTGTATTCCAAATTCATTTCTCTCTTCTCCCCTTCGCCCAAGACACCAAGCAATTTGATACAGATTAATGTGTGCATTTCTTCTAATCATATTTCCTTATTTGTCATTGTGAGAAAAAAAAATTAAATCAAAAGAAAAAAATGAGAAAGGAAAAAAAAGGCAAACAAATAACAACAAAAACGATAAAAATACTATGCTTTGATCCACATTCATTTTCCACAATCCTCTCTGGATGCTGATGACACTTTCCATCACAAGTCTATTGGAACTACCTTGAATCACCTCATTGATGAAAAGAGCCAAGTCCATCACAGTTGAGGTGATTGCTATTTTAAACACATCGAAGTGACAAATACTAAACTGGCCAAGATGTAAATTGAACAGAGGCTGGCAAATTGGCCTTTGAGTAAACCAAATCTGACTTGGTCCATGAGATAAGAATGTTTTCTTTTTACATGTCTCTCATCTTCTGTAGCAGTTGTCCCTCACTTCTCTGTTCCCTGGAGGGAAGTGCCTGCTGTTGAGGAACTCTTGCAGAGGGCTCATCCCCAGTCTTAAGGGTGTTCAGTCGGTAGTTACTAATAGCACAGCTATAACATGGCAGTGTGTAAAATGTTTTGACCTTGAAAAGATTGGGAACCATTGTTATGTACTGAGCCCAGCACAATGCTTTATGTAGGAGTTACACTGAGGATGGCTATTTAGGTTAAGTGAAGGTTTGATTTTTTTTTTTAAGCTGTGGGAGATTAGCTATATAGAAATGGAGTAGAACTGCTAAAGTAGGAGACTGAAAATATTGAAAGGGAAGAGCTCATTGAAGGAGCAAGATCCAGGAAAAGGTGGGAGTAGAAACTTGAGACAAAGGAGGGAAACTTCTAGATTGAGAGAGAAAGAAATTAGAGTGAGTCTAGATGTAGGGGTTCTCAAACTTTTTAAATAGGGGGCCAATTCACTGTCCCTCAGACTGTTGGAGGGCCGGACTATAGTAAAAACAAAAACTTTGTTTTGTGGGCCTTTAAATGAAGAAACTTCATGGCCCTGGGCGAGGGGGATAAACATCCTCAGCTGCCACATCTGGCCTGCGGGCTGTAATTTGAGGACCCCTGGTCTAGAGGATGGTTTTTATGACCTCCATACTTCCCAAAAATGGGGGAAGTAAGAGAGTCAATGGTTATGGAATGTCTGGGAGTAAATGGACCAGAATCAAGGAAAGATTCCGTTTCTGGCCTGCTATGAAGATCTGTTGAGTGAAGGTTAAATATTTTAGGTTTATCTAAAGGTAGGTGGAATAGCTATTCTGTTGCTATAAAACTGTAGAAAGAAATTTCTGGAAATGAGAGTTAACTTCTTCATCTTTATGCCAGCTATTCATTTGGTAAGTTTTTAAGAATATGAAATTTTATCACAGAAGATGAGATTGTCATGCTACAATTTTTCTTCCAAGTCTTCAATGTTTCACTTTAAGCAGAATTCTGAGCACAGATAACATTGTTAAAGGATGAAGCTACCTTTGATATATTCTTTAATTTTGTATTTTAATTGTCCTATTTTCATGCAGTTTATGAATCATTTAGAAATTTTATTAGATTTATTTACAAAGTTGTTTTAGGATTCACTGGGATCCGAACTGCATACAGTTTGGGGTGCCCCACAGTTACTGAATATCCACAGTGGCATAATACAAACATCATGGGTTACATAGTCCAAAAACCTTGAGTCAGAAGATCTGAGTTTGAATTCTGAGTCTGACACTTATTAGCTTTTTGACTGTAGGCAGATCATCACCTTATTATGACTTGTTTTCTCACCTGTAAAGCAAGGTAAAAACTATTACATGCATGAAACCAATTTATATTTTCAAAGCAGATTATAATTGAGCTTAGTACTTATTTTTCTGAGATATTTAATCATTAAAGGAAAAATTGTGTATAGCAGAATGCCTAAAAAAAAAAGTGTTAATATGCTAATAAAATTTGGAAAGCTTTTTGTTATAATGGTTGAAACAAAGGTTTGTGTTATAATTAAGCATTTATCCTGCCCTCTGGTCATGCCAGTTAATCATGTATATGTAACTTTTTTTTTTTTTTAAGAATCGATTTTTGTCTACAATATGGCTTTTGAATTTATATATTTAAATTGGATTTTAATGAACTATTTTTTAAAAATTCCTTCAGGTTTTTGTAGGTAAGATACCAAGAGATCTCTATGAAGATGAGTTGGTGCCACTGTTTGAAAAGGCTGGTCCCATTTGGGACTTGCGTCTTATGATGGATCCTCTGTCTGGTCAGAATAGAGGATATGCATTCATTACCTTCTGTGGAAAGGATGCCGCACAGGAAGCTGTCAAGCTGGTATGTAAAGGGGCCATTGTGGCTAAACTCTACAGTTCAAGGATCCTTTGGAAACAGTTCAAATCTCTGCTTTTAATGATCATTAATTCCTATTAGTTCTGGATTGAAAACTTTAGTGGGTGACCTTTTTTTAGTTGGGGGATGTACTTAGTAGACCACTTGATTTTAGGAGTTTCATCTCCATTTTGGCTTTGGCTGGTCTGCACTGAGAGTAAGAAGAGGTCCTCAGTTCTGCTGGTGCTTTCTGGCCAGAGTCTAATTGGAAATGAGAGCTTGGCTTGACTTAGAAAATATTTTACTCCTTTAGTCTCTCATGTCTACCATGCTCTGCTCCTGTGACAGATGGCTTCGGCTCTCTCATTCTTAGAAGTATCCTTGGGCCTCCTTTGTTTCTTGTTATCTTTTTGTCTTAGGTCTCAAGAACTTTTGCCATTCTTGTTCTGTCTCACTTCCCAGTCTTGTCTGTTGGGTACCTTCTTCCCTCTGTTCCCTCCAAATAACAACAGTAAGCAAGCAGTGGCAAAGTCACTCAAGCTCAATGTGTCCTAGAGTTGGGAAATTATGTCTTGTTATCTTCTTAGCACAGTGCTACATAGTCAGAGGCCTGAGACTTCCCAGGTTGGGGTAAATGTCTTCATCACTTTGCTCCTTTTCTCCCTTACAGTTAGCTGATTCATTGAGGGGCTCCAGTTTCCTTCTTTAGTGTTAATGCCTCCTTTCCTAGAGGGAACCTAGAGGTTGGTAGCTCAGAAGCATTCCCTTTCTTCTCCCCTCTCCTGCTTCCTTCTCTCCTCTCACACGCTTCCACCCCCTGTTGTCCATAGCATCAGGAAATTTAAACTACAGATAAGTTATCTTATTGAAATGTGGGTATTGAAAGCTTGTAAAAAATCACTAGTATTGTGCTCACTTTGGCAGCACGTAGATGAAAATTGGAACAATACAGAAAAAATTAGTGTGGCCCTCTACAAGATCGACATGCAAATTTGTGAAGCATTTGATATTTTAAAAATCATTGTTATGATTTGTTGAATTTCAGACCCACAAATTTGTGTACAGGTATTGCATATTATATGCCATTGTGTTTCTAATTGTAGTGTGTTAGGTACAGTATTAAAATGACATAGAAATGTTGAGTTATTTTTTAAGAAAATTTTTTTTCTCATTTGTTATGTATCATCACCATACTTTCATATTCTTGGGGGCAAACTGTGCTTGATTTTATCCTAGGTCTCTTGAATAATTTATCTCAGTTGACTTGTCTGAAATAATGAGAAAAATTTTTGAAGTAGATTCAATTTTGTTTAAATGGGCCAATCTCTCCTGTCCTCAATTTTGAGTAAGTTGAAGACAAAAGGAGGGAAGTGACAAAACCAAATGGAATTGGGGGTTGAAAGCATTTTTCTTTAAGGTAATGACATTTAAAAAATAATAGCATGGCAAGCATTTATAGGATATAATGAATAATTTAGTTCTAATGATTCAAGTTAGCAGTTCTCCAAATGTGGTCCAAGGAGTAGTCAGTAAGGGGCCCTCTCAAAAGTCTGAGGAGTTAAAATTATTTTCAAAATAATAATAATAATAGGACAATTCAGTTCCTAATATGATAAATATCAGTAGTTTTTATCCACATAAACAAAAGCTCTTTGAACAAACTTCAGTAGAAGAGTATCAAAGGGTGCTGAGACCAAAAAGTTTGAGAACTGCTGATGTTAAAGAAATGCCTGATTTTATAAAGTTATTAAATACTTTAGAATTAAAGTTCAGTATCCTGAGTGTGGGGTGGTTTTGGGGTGTATTTGGGTTTTTTCTTCCTTGCAGTGTGACAGCTATGAAATCCGTCCTGGTAAACACCTTGGAGTATGCATCTCGGTGGCAAACAACAGGCTGTTTGTTGGATCGATTCCAAAGAACAAAACCAAGGAAAACATATTGGAAGAATTCAGCAAAGTCACAGGTAAAAAAAAGTAGTGTTTGTAAATTAGTTTGGGGGGAATCAGAGTTATCATCTTAGCTTGAAAGGTCACTTTAGATCCCAGTGGTGTCAGACTTGAGCCAGGTATTGATTTAGAAAATCTCAAATCAACATGTTGTATCATATTTTTATTTTTGTTAAACAAGTGTCAAGTACATTTTAATCTGGTTCAGGCCAGGTGAAAGTCTGATGTCTTAGTCTTTGAAATCAGAGCCCTATATAAAAGTGAAAGGTCTTGTTTTCCTCCTCCTTCCTCTGTTTTTTAAAACCATCTCTTTATTTCTAATCATCTTTTGATTGATTTGGATTCAGTTTGGTTATTAATGAATATTGGTAGTCACTTTTGTGAGTCACTGTGATGGGCATCATTTTGGCTCTATCTGATGAATTTATTTCAGATCAGGATAGAAGGACTAAAGTTACACTGAACTTTGGGGAAACTCAGCCTATCAATGTAGGATACTTTGAGGCCAGGCTTCCTTAACAGGAGATGACCCCTCTCTTAGTGTTTTAAAGCCTGGACCCATATGTTAAGGGAGCTGGGCCATGGGGCTAGATTGGATTGATTGTGCCCTTCCTGTCCTAATTCCATTTAAAATACAATGTACATGCAGTTCCAGGTGTCTATTCTTTGTTTTTAAGATGCTGGAACACATAAATTGACCTAGGTCATCTCTTGCATCTCAGCAAGATTATGTCTGTCATGGTTAACAGATGTTAAGGATCTTTAGGAAGGGAGAGTCCACATTCTTTTTTGGTAACCTAATACAAATAGCCCGGACTGGTAGATTTTTCTTAATGGTTCAGCTGTATTGTTGTTATTGCAACTGAGGTGGAGTTTTTCTTTGTTTTTTCAGTCAGATTTAGAACAGTTGTTTAATCTTTGAAGAGGAATATTTTAGATATTTGGAGACTGGTCATTCAGGCCACAGAAGTCATTTAGGCTAGTATAATGCCTAACATGCTTTTATAGGCATTCAAAATAAGAACAACTAGCAAGCTAAATAAATTATTTCTCTTTTCATTTTTGAAGTCGTTTCCAATCTATCAGGAAGCCTTTATTAATCTACAATGTGCCAGATTATGTGTTGGGAATAGAAAGATACCAGTGAGACAGGTCCTACTTTTTAAGGAGTTTACATTCCAGAATGACGGGATGAGAATAAATTGTTTTTTCTTTTTGTCTTAGAAAATGCACAAAATAAAGTTGGCCGTGATCATTGTAATTTTGCTATTTGTTTTCAAGATCTAGAATTATGTTTGTTAAAACCCTCACCTTTGCTTTAATAATATTTCCTAATCAAATGAATTCTTGCTACTCACTTTGTACTAAGTCTATGCAAATTACTTACATTCTCTTGGAGCCAGTTTTTAGTTTTTTCCTATTTCATTACTACATAGGAGGCATTGTAATTTAGACGAATTTGGTGGTAGAAATTAAGCTTCTAGACTTCCAAGAATCATTGCAGCTGTTCTAAGTAAAATAGAAGCACTCTAAACAGTAGGGAGACAATACATTTTCATACTCCATGTTGTCACCCTCACCTCATTGTTCCTTTCAGTTTCCAAATCTTATGTGGGAAGACATAGTTAATATGAGGTTTGTTTTTTTTTTTTAAATTAAATTTTATTTTATTTTCAGTTCCAAATCATCTCTCTCATTTCTCTTTCTCCCAACCATTGAGAAGACAAGGAAAACAACACCTGTGACAAATATGGATAGACAAGAAAAACATTCCCACATTAGCCCTGTTGCTCCCTCCACTCACCCTACTCTCCTTTAAAAAAAAGAAAAAGATACATTTCATGCCACATGCAGACTTCACTGGATCTCTGTTTGGATGGTGTTGGATAGCGCATGGTTCCTCCTAAGTCCTTTGGAATTCTGGTCGGTTGATTAGCACTAATGAGTCAGAGTTGTTTGGCTTAGTTTAGAGCTGTTGAATGTCAACATAGCTTTTTCATTTGGGGAAGGCCAAGGGTTATCTTCAGAGGAATTTGACTGGTGCAGTGAGGTCCAGTAGTTTGGCTTTTGTGTAGTGCCTTGGATAACTTTTAGGAGCTAAGACGGTAATGGAATATGTATAGCAGAGGACTATCTTGAGTACTTTTGCTCCCTCCTTACCTGTGTTTTGATGGCTTTTTCTTATTGTTACAAGAAGGCAAAATAGGCCTAAAAATGATGTAAATTTTATGGTGTTAAAAAAGTTCTATAAAGATCTTTGGTAATTAGTTAGAATGAATTCTCTCTGAAACATTTTGTTGATGGTCTTAATTGGCTTTGAAGATTTAGATCTGTGCCCTTAAATGAATGAATGGTTTAGAATTTCAATTGTTAGGATAGAGATTTCTGTCAAAAAGCAATGAAATATTGTCAGTTTTCAGCAGCATATTTGGATTGCTGAAGCTCCCTGATGTATGACGTTATGAAATCCCTCATATCTTTATCTCTTGAGCAGTCTTGTTTCCACCTCAATTGTTAGTATTGTCTGTTGGATTGGGGGGATGGCCCTTTCCTTTTCAGGTTGTTTTATTCTAGATGGGCTTTTGGAATTTATTTCTTGTATGTCTTTTGTGCCTCTGAACTGATTTTTGTTTGAGCTTTGCCTTCCATGTTCTCGGCTTCTTTTCAAAAGTCTTTGATCATATTGTTTTGGATTAATTCAGCTTCAGCCCCATGTTTCCAAGTTGTGACTGGTTATTCAATTCCTTCTTCTTTCTGTCCTTTTATTAAGATTACATTTATTAAACCACAGGTAACTATTTCATCCTGTGAATTGTAAAACTTTTATTTCTGGGTAATTCTTTTCTGTTAAGGTTAACATTTTCCGTAGTCTTTTTCTGTTTCTGTTTGTTTTTGTTGTTAATTGGTAAGAGTGATATATGGGATTTCTTGGAGAAAAGGCATCTGAAAGGATGTAGCAACAGAGAGGCTACTTTATCAGTAGTGGACTGCACAAATATAAGGAGGGCAGGACTGCTGGAGTAAAGACCTTGTAGGTTGGGGGGCAGTAGAGATGGAAGATGGGAGAGTAGTAGGCAGAGGGAAAAGGACAAACTAGAGAGACATTGTGGAGGAGGAAGAGACTTAATTTAGCTTACTCCTCGTTGTAGACAATAAAGAACAGAAAACTGAGTTCTATATTTCTAGTTTGGAATGTCAAGAAATGATTTTTTTTTTCAGTGAAACACTTTCACAAATGTTTCATGTTGTGTAAGTGACATTGTTGAAGACTTTGGTGGAATCTATTGCCTTTGATTACAGGACCCCTTAAGTTAAAAGGACTATGATGACCTTAATCTTCTCTCTTGGATCTAAAGCTTAATTACTTAATAGTAATTAGCAGAGTATTCCAGGCTGATTTTTCTTTTTTGGTCATGGGCAAGTGGATTTAGAACATAGGTCAGCTCCCTAGCTGTGTGGTGGATGCTTTTGGCTCATCTCTCTGGATGTTGGTTTAACAGAGGGTTTGGTGGACGTTATTCTCTATCATCAACCCGATGACAAAAAGAAGAATCGGGGGTTCTGCTTCCTTGAGTATGAAGACCACAAGTCGGCAGCACAAGCCCGGCGCAGGCTTATGAGTGGGAAAGTCAAAGTCTGGGGCAATGTTGTGACCGTGGAGTGGGCCGACCCTGTGGAAGAACCAGATCCGGAGGTTATGGCCAAGGTAAACGTAAAAATTTGTATTGATTATGGTTGAATTCTGCAGACCATAGAATGCCTGCATTGTTGTACCAAGAACACCAGTGAGGGCTTAGTTCTTACTAGCCACTCACCATAGCAGTGTCTTAACCTTAAATGAACTCTCTTGGAGGCCACAAGCTTGGCCATCCCTGTGATCGTCGACAGAGGGAGAGCTGGGATTCTGGGCCTGCCTCCTACAGAGATTGTGGAAGCCAAGAAAGAACCAAGTTGACAATGTGTGCTAGAGCTCGTGTTCTCTTGGCCTAAGTCTTCGAGGATTGGGGTGGTGAATGCTTCCCCAGGCCTTGGGCTGGCCTTTACACTGAAATTTTTTTTTTTTTAATTTTTGGTTTGTTTGTTTCTATTTATTTATTTATAATAACATCAGCTCCCCTTATCTGTACAAGGGGCCTGAGAAGACTTGTAAAGTCTATTCCAGTTCTGATTCCTGTGCTCTTTAGGACAGTGACCACCTTGAGAAAAGATGAAGATGGAGAACATTGCTATTCAGTAAGATTGGATTTGCCGGTCAAGACCTATTTATATAGAAGCTGCTTGTTTTCTCCTACTTCCCATGCATGCAGCCCCACCAGCTCTCACCAGTGTGAATGGTGGTATCCTGGCATGTGGTGCCTAAGCCTTGGGATTAAGTCATTCCAAGTGTGAGTCTTGGGATATGCTAAAGACAGGACAAGGATGGTCCCTAATAGGATATTGAGGGTTTAAAAGATGGTGGTACTTTTCCTTTTGGGAGCCATCATCCCCTCAGGGAATATTTTCCTCTGAGTTATCAGAGGCAGGAGTTCTCTCTCTGGATTTTGGGAAATTGTGTCCAACCTCACTCTCTTGGGTCCTGAAGGACAATTCTGATTTTGAATGAATGAAAAAAGCATCTACTAAGTGCAAAATGCTTGGGGTCCAGGTAAAAGTAAGACAGTCCCTACTCTCCAGGAGCTCATATTCTAATGGAACATAGAACATATAAAAAGTTTCAGCTGCACATCAGGCAGAAAAGTCATTGAGTCCTAGGGTACTACAGTAAAGCAGATGAGAATGCCTCTCATTTAATGTTTTTCCATTGATAAAAACCTATCCGTTTTTTATGGCAATCCCTTTGATAATGCCAAGGATTTTAGGTCATGAGAACTTTTTTTCTGGGTCTTAAAGAGTTATGACTCTTAGATCTCCATAGGGCTTATTATGGTAGATTTGATCACTAACTGGAAATAGCGCTGTCCCCAAGGCTCTTGAGTTCTGGGTCCTGAACTGTCTCCATTGGAGTCTGAGGGGAGATGGTGGTCAAGGGGGTGGCAGTTTGACTGACTGGTTGCTTCCCATCTCTTCCTTACAGTGCCTTGCTGCTTCAGCCAGGCTGACTTTGAGTCCCTGGGTGGCCTTGGGTGGGGATGGTTGGTCCCTTCTACTCCAGGGGCCTGTGGGATGGAGATGGAGGTGGGAGTGTATTGGGTATGTATGTAGCTTCCGGTCAGATCTGACCTTTGCCCTCCTCCACCAAGGGTGGCGTGGTGCCTGTGAGAAAACTCTGAAACCAGAGTCAGGAGACCTGCACTCTTAGGCCCTGGTTTACACTCTGCCTGAGCAAATTACGTGATGTTTCTGGGCCTCCAGTTCCTTCTCTGAATTGCATCAGTGAGTCCTGGAACATTGATTAAGGCCGAGTGTGTGTGCCACAGAAGGCTTTGAGTGAGCACTTAGACCCAACCAAAGCCAGCACCCGTACTGTTTTCTCTCAGTTCAGCTTTAGCTACTAGTTATCCTCAATTGATCCCTCTTCCAAACCCAGCCATATTCTGAACTTCTTATGCCGAGAAATTTCCTAGTGTTTTCACCTACACAAATTGGAAGTGCCTCCCTTTCTGATGTCCAGAGAGCTTTGGGGGCATATGTCTCTGGCACTCCGCTTTTACCTCCTTTTAGATTTCTTGCTGCAACTTCCAGTAAAAGAGCTCTTCCTTGAAAGGTGCAAACTATTTCTTCATTAAACACAAATTGAACACAAATGGGAGTTTGTAATCCATTTTATTCAAATGAGGGGAGGGAATGGTGCTATGAATTGGCATAAATGGAATTTAATGACATTTTAAAAAACATCCACAAGCTGACTCCCTGGTTTTACTATCACCTATGTGATCACATATGCAAGTCACATAAGCCCTTCTGTAAACAGAGTGGAAGGGGTAGGGCCTTAACTCATAGAATTAGAGCTGGAAGTGAACTTGAGAACACTGAATCCAGACCTTTCATCTTACAGATAAGGAAACTGAAGGCCAGAGGGTTTTGTTCAGGCTTGCCTGGCTTGCCAAAGATTGATGTAAGCTGCAAATTCACACAGAAGTCTAGAATCCGTTCTAGTCACCACACTATGCTGCCCCTTGGACTGAATAGTCTTTATCAAACTTTTTAGTTCTTCATTATTCTGCCAGCTTTCCAGCGACTGCTTATTATGGAGTCCCGTCCTAAACATTATAAATAAATCTTAAATAAAAAGAACCAAATATGGAAATATGATTAGAAATGAAGAGTTAGATTTTTCTTTTACTCTAAAGCACTGTTTTTCCCATATATATCCATTCACTCTGATAATTAATCTTTTTCTGGCATGGAAAAGAAAATATCAAGCTTGCTTTTTGCATCCCTCCAGCTGGGCTAGTCTTGCTGGTTTTTTGTAAGTTATGTGCTTGAAATAAATGATAGGAAATAGCAACAGCCAATTACATACCTGAAAACAGAGATTGTCAGGTAATTCCTTCTTTGTAGTGGTTTTCTGTAATTATATTGCAAAAATGTATGACTTGTGTTTGACAGAAGAATAAGTATCCTTTGCATTCTTAAACGTTTTCAGAGTAGGTTTCATAAAATGTTTGCATCATGTATCTAATCATGCACACTTTTCTTTCAATAGGTGAAAGTTTTATTTGTGAGAAATTTGGCCACTACAGTGACAGAGGAAATATTGGAGAAATCCTTTTCAGAATTTGGGAAACTAGAAAGAGTGAAGAAACTAAAAGATTATGCCTTTGTTCACTTTGAAGACCGGGGAGCAGCAGTTAAGGTAGAAATGCAAAGTTTAGTGTCCTGTATTTTGAAAGGGATCTTTGAAGTTAAGGAAGCTCTTTTCAGAGGATTGATGTTTCTCTGTTGGGTTAGTGGCATTTCAGTTTATTTGCTGAACTTTGAAAGTTCAGTTTTTCAATGCTTTGTAAAATGTAGTTCAAAGGACTCATGGAAGCTCCAATTTTTTAACTCTTGACTCTTAGTAACTTGCTGTGTGATCTTAGGCAAGCCACCTTCTGGAGTCTTGTTTCACCATCTATAAAATTGGTCCCAGTGGACTATGAAGCACTAATTCAGCATTGTTGTAAGTATATCAAGTAACATGTGGTTTGCTCCTTCAGCATTTTGTGGGTAAAAAGGAAAGCAAGCATTCTACAGCTCTAACCTGCGTACTATTTCTGGACTGATATTTTACACTATTGTTAATACACCTTAATCAGCTCATTGTAACATGGGGAATCTGCCTTAATAGTTCAGCTTAAGGTACAGATTGAGTAGTCAATTTCACTGATGATCTGAATGAACCCTTAGTGCTTCAGCCCCAGTAGAATTAATACTTTGAATGTCAAGTCTTCTCAGTGTTATCATATGGCTTACTTGCTGTGTGTACATCAACATTGCTCCTGTGGAGCTGACTGGATCCTGGAACATGGTTTCATCTAAGATCATGTTTTCATGGAACCATTTAATGATGGTTAATTAAGGTAGGTATTCCTTGTTCTCTTGACTTTCTATAGAATAATATAGAGTTCTCAGGTAATTTGTATTATATTGTCATTGAGCACTGTGTGCTGAGATGTTCTATATGTTCGTCCTTCTATTCTTTAATTTCTTACTTTTCTTGATAACAGGTGTAAAGTAGTAAAGTAGATGTAAATAAATATGGGGCTTGTTAATTTCTTAGTATTTGACTGTTGAGGAGAATGATCTGGGGTTAAACTTAGCTCAGAATCCTTTTAGTGAAAGGTATAAGAAAGGAATTTGAGTTTGCGATTAAAAACATTTAAAAATGGAACAGTATTCCCATAAATTGTTAAAACTACAGAACTGGGCTGTTCTTCAGCTTTCTTTTTGGTTATGTACTACTAACTTTTTGTCCCTTACTTTCAAATACTTACATAGAAAATCAGTATCAAAGATGTTCTTATATGATTAGAAAAGCTGAGAGTTGAGTTTTCTGAGTAAAATGGGGACCATAGCAGTAGGCTACTGGGGCTTGCTCATTAAGACTATGGGTTTTTTGGTCATTTTATTTCTCATAGGTAATTTTTCCTCTTGATATGCAGCCACTGGATATTTCAAACTTTAATTTGAGAATTATTCATTTTTAGTCTATGTCTCTTTAACATTTGTTGTATTAGATTGTGTGAAAGGCTCCTTGAACTAGTGAGGCTATCTCACTTTAAAATTTCCATATTCTGTGTCAGTCTGCTCATCTTGGTCAAGATTCATTTTAAGGTCTGACCTCTGTGCATGCATATGTTATGTGTGTCTCTGTGTGTGCCCTCACAAATCTGTATTTTTGCATATATTTAACTCAATACTGAATAGATTGGCTTGCTTTTTAGTTGATATTCATAAGAACTGGTGGGAGGCTTTTTAAAGAAGAGGAACTTGAGGTAAAATTTTGCCTCTGCTTCTACCTCCTGATCCCTTTGTTAGTTTGTCACAGTCTCCAGGATATTTGTGAATGATTTTTGTAGACTCATTGAGGCTTGAGTCCTAAGCAGTCCAAAAGTGAGGTTTTAGAAGAGATTGTAGAAGAGGTTTGACAGATGTTCTATGGAGAGAGTCTTCAAATACATGCTCTGACCTTCAAAAGCAGTCTGCCTCTTAAAGATTCTTTTTGCTGAAGCTGACCTAGGTTATAACCACTTAAAGTACACTAGATGAGTTATCATAATCAACAATCCCATTTTTTGGGCATTAATTTAGGTGGGTCTTCAGGTTCCCCAATGGATGTTCCATCCCAGGTTTGTTTGAAGACTTTATACTTATTTCTTCAAGAGTCTTTGGGCCAGTATTCCACTCAATTACATTGATGTGGTTCAAATCATTTGTATTCAAAATGGAAGTGAATTTGAACATACATTAAATACAACATCTTTGTATGACCCAGGAATACTTTTACATTCTATTTCATGAAACAACCCACAAGCAGCAGGGTAAGTAAAGAGGAGTCCTGGGCTTTGGAGCAGAAGATGAGGATTCAAATATGGGTTGTGACATTTAGAACATTGATTGTTGGGCAAGTTATATCGCCCTTTTTTGCTTCTCATTTGTAAAGTGGGGTGAGAATGAATATTCATGCTGCCAATCAGATAAGGTGGTAGTCATTTAAATAACTGGGATGTAGTTTACCTTAAATCACATTTCTTTCCTTGGGGTTGATCTGGCTTTAATGTCAGTGAAGGAAATGCTTTGAAGAAGACCATAGTATTAGACTTTTAGGAAGAATGGACAACTTTAATGTTTGCCATAATTTGTACATTGAATTTTACAGGAAAAACCATTTTATTTATTATTTTTAAGTGTAGAAAAAATTGAATAAAAATTTATGTAAAATAAAGATGTATCAGAAGACATTTATCTTCTCTAAAGCTCGTCACCAAGAGAACTAGGTTTCTTTCTACTTTAACTTATCTGTATTTTAAATGTGAAACAAACAACTGTCAACCATATGTGACGCTGTGTTATGTTAATCCTTAGGTATTTGATTGGATGAATTGTGGTGTTTACATATCTTTAAAAGTAAATTTGATTGGTGTTTTTCCATTTTTGTGCAGGCCATGGATGAGATGAATGGGAAAGAAATAGAAGGGGAAGAAATTGAGATAGTGTTAGCCAAGCCTCCAGACAAGAAAAGGAAAGAGCGCCAGGCTGCGAGACAGGCCTCCAGAAGCACTGCGTGAGTCCGCCCTGCTGTGTTCTGTAACCAGGTCTTGGCATTCCAAGTTTGAGCACCTTGTTCTTTGGCTCCTGGAGAGGGATTCAGGGCGAGTCCCCAAGGGCTTCCAGAGCAAGCTAACGAGGGTTATTTTCTCCTAGGTATGAAGATTATTATTACCATCCCCCACCTCGTATGCCGCCTCCTCTGAGAGGCCGGGGGCGTGGGGGGGGGAGAGGTGGCTACGGCTACCCCCCCGATTACTATGGCTATGAAGATTATTATGACGACTACTATGGCTATGATTACCATGACTACCGTGGAGGCTATGAAGACCCCTACTATGGCTACGATGATGGCTATGCAGTAAGAGGAAGAGGAGGAGGAAGGGGTGGGCGCGGTGCTCCGCCACCACCACGGGGGCGCGGAGCACCACCTCCACGAGGTAGAGCTGGCTATTCTCAGAGGGGGGCACCTTTGGGACCGCCAAGAGGAGCTCGGGGCGGGAGAGGGGGCCCTGCACAGCCACAGAGAGGCCGTGGTTCGCGAGGAGCTCGGGGTAACCGTGGGGGCAACGTAGGAGGCAAGAGAAAGGCCGATGGGTACAACCAGCCTGACTCCAAGCGCCGTCAGACCAACAGCCAGCAGAACTGGGGCTCCCAGCCCATCGCCCAGCAGCCGCTTCAGCAAGGTGGCGACTATTCTGGTAACTATGGCTACAATAATGACAACCAGGAATTTTATCAGGATACTTATGGGCAACAGTGGAAATGAAGTAGACAAGTGAGGGCTTGAAAATGATATTGGCGAGATTTGATTGGCTATAGATCTACATTCTTCAAAAAAAATTTGGCTTAACTGTTTCATCTTTCAGTAGCAATTTGCTGCCATTTGTATTGGGCTGAAGAATCACTTGTGTATATACTCAAGTCTTTTTATTTTTATTTTTTTTCCTCTTTTCATAAATGCTCTTGGACATTATTGGGCTTGCAGAGTTCCCTTATTCTGGGGATGCTTTTATCGTTTTAGGCTTCATTTTAGCAGTTTCAAAGCAGTCTGAGCATACTGTTAAATCATGATTTTTGCAGAACCTCTGGTTTTTGGACAGTTCCTTTTTTTTTCTTTTTTTTTTTTTTTCTTTTTTGGATTTGAGATAGACTATATAGGAGTATGAGTATGCTGTAAATAAAAGTACGAGCTAGTGCTTTGTCTTAGTAGTTTTAAGAAATTAAAACAAACAAATTTCAGTTTTCTTGTATTGAAAATAACCTATGATTGTATGTTTTGCATTCCTAGAAGTAGGTTAACTGTGTTTTTAAATTGTTATAACTTCACACCTTTTTGAAATCTGCCCTACAAAATTTGTTTGGCTTCAACGTCAAAGCCGTGCAATTTGTTCCTTGATGTGATTGTATTTCCAATTTCTTGTTCATGTAAGATTTCAATAAAACTCAAAAATCTATTCAAAACATTACCTATTTCAAATTCAATTGTGTCCTAAAACATTATTTCATTCGTAATCCTTGCAAGGAATATTGTTTTCAAAGTATAACTGCCTATGTGAGTGATCAAATTCTTGCAAAATTTCTTGTCTATTCCAACACAGTAGCATTGTGGATATTAGCCTGAGGATTTAGCTCAAATTACGAATTATTCCACATGGAACTCAATTAATTGGTGTTCTCACAATCACTTCTCATTTTGAAATTTTATCTTTTGTTTTAAAAACCAGGTTCAAATAGCCTTTGAACATTTTTACAGGCATGGATTAATTTGCAGTTCTATCAAGTATTAAAGGAGTTGGGGAAGTGGCCGACAGTTCCTTCTGACCCACATTCTTGTTCTGAAGGATAATTTGTGGTTGAAGTGCTTGTTTACTGGATGACAGGGACAACAGTTACTAATAGTGCTGTGGGGTCAATTGCGACCAAAATTCTACTAAAGCGTTTATGAATGTGATTTATTATTTAGCCTTTAATTTAGTCATCAAACTTGTTTTGGAGAGAAACAAAATTTCCTTTCAATATGTAAATTTGCCTCAGAATTTTAATGCCTTTTAAGAAGGCAACTGATGGATCTTATACATAATTTTCACTTTTGATTGACAACTTTATTTATTTATTTATTTTTGGACTATTTTGGTCATCATGCCCTGACACTTCTTTCCCTGTTTAACCTTTGGAGCTGTGACTTTTAGTCTTCAGAAGAATATTTTGCTTTCCAAGAGATGAGCAGAAGGATCTAAGTTTTAAAACTACAAGAACCCGTCAGACAAAATGCTATTTGGAGCTCTATTTAAATTACAATTATTGCTTTCCCCTCTTGCACCATGAGAGATTTCTAAAGCTTGTTTATAAATATGGACAAAATGTAAAAATAATTTAAATGATTACACACACCTTCTTTTTGCTTTTTGTTGCTGTTTGGTGTCTTTTAGAAAAAAATCATTTCAGTAGAAGACCAAATCTTCCAAAAAGAAAATAAAAACCAAACTATTCTCTTGTTGGTTTGGTAGATCATATCTTGGGTTTCATGACTTGTAATTTGATTTGGAGTAATAAAATTAATATTTGCTGCTGAAAATGCATTTCTCATTTCCTTCTCAAATGATTATACTGATAATATCACAGTCTTTGAACAGGCCTTAATCTTTTAGTGTTTAAAATGTTGAATATTTTAAAACTATTATTTGGCCTGATTTTAATTTTGTAAGAGTTGAATTAATATGAGTATTTCATTAAACTTTACCTTTTTTCTTCCAGTAGATCATTTTTTAAAATGTGCCTGTTTCTCATATGTGAAAAGACACTAAAATACTCTTCAGATATTAATTTCAAAATTGGAACATACAGACTTATGGTTAAAATACAAATCTTCTAAATTGGAGTTGGATTAAGCCCTGCTTCTCCTTGGGGGATAGTAAGAAACCTCCAAAAATGCTTGGTTCCAAAATTGTATAAAGTGCAAACTTGTTTGTGTTCTCAAATTAGAATTAGGCATCAGTTAAGTATGGCTTAAGGAATTTTAGAAATACAAATAGAATTCAGAAAAAGTCGATTCTTGTAAGCAAACGAAACAAAACTTTTAAAGTCATTGCAGTAAATAAAATGCAAGTTATTTCAGTGGTTAGTCTCTAAAAGGCAGCCATCCTTCCTCAACCCTGATCAACTCCCTGGGTTAAAGTCCGGTGCCTGTCTGATATAATTGTTTTTGTAATTCATGTGAGTGTTTCTTGAATGGAAAGTGTAAACCATGTGGAGAACTAATATATTTCACTTAGAGACATCCCTTTTTGGGGGAAGTTTCTATCACTCAGTGCTGCAAGCAGCATTCCGTATATAAGACAACAGATCTAAAAGTTTGAAAATCTATCTTGTTTTCACAAAGATACCACAGTAATAACAAAATGTAATTATATGACACTGGAAGTTAAGTAAGGAAAGATGCCATTTTGGATTTTTGTTATTAGCATATTTTTTAAAATTGCAAATTGTGTGATGAATAAATCCTGAGAAATTTGATTTCCTGGTCCTTTGCTGCCTTTTCCTTTTTCTCCCTCAGCTCAATTAAGTTTTAACCATGAATCTACTGCAGGGGGAAAAAAGTGTGTATCTGGTAAATGGTTTTACTTTATACTGAGGCAGATTTTGTTGTATATCTTGAAACTGACCTACAACTCCCTCTAGTAATGGAATGCTAATTTTTATTTGATCACTCATTTATAGCAGTTGTTTCAATGTATGTATATTTATATGAAGGTATTTTGATTTTTTAAAAAAGCAAAAAAAATATTTATTATACTGTCAGATTTCTTGTTAATTCTAAAAGTCGTCTCAAAAGATTTGAATGATAATTTCATCATGTTCCTATAGTTAATTTCCTAATACTGAAATTACTACACAGGTATTTCAGCATAATTGTTTTTAGTTTTCTTAATTTGTTGGGGTTAATCTGCATCATGAAAGCCCATTGCTTTCAATAAGTTTGTACTCAACTTTTCTCTAATGTGACTTTAAACTCTATACTAGACAAATTGACCTTAAAGATGAACCTTCATCTTTTAAAAGTTGAAAGAGTCTAAGAAAGTGCATTTTAAAATCAGTTACATATTTAGATTCAAAAGAATAGGGTCCAAAAATCCCATTCCTAATCTATAGCTATGTGGTGGTGTTATAATTGTATTCCTCAAAGTGCATTACATCTTTTGCCTCTTTCCTATTGGGGTGACGTGCCTAAGTCCATTCATTATATTTTTAACCCATTTACAAAAATACTTCCTATAAGGCTATTGATATGTTAGGTCAGTTGTGAAAAAGACCGTTTGAAACTTTGATAAAAAGCGGTTTTATTATCTACACTTATTAGTGTTTTTTAAGAACACCAGTAGCACTGTAATGTTCTTGGTGAATCTTGAAAAAGAGTTTCATTATGAGTAGCTGAAAAGCCTTATAGGAAGTACTTTGGCTTTAGAAGTGTTTCCATGTTCTCTAAAAGGGGGAGCTTCTGTTAACTTAGGCATTAAGTAGTTTTTAATGTGCCCCAGTGAATTGGGTTAGAGCTTTTAAGAATCCAGAATTAGGTGTGAATGAAATAAGGCACCAGTCTGTTTTGATACTTGAAGTTGACTGCCTTCCTTACTTTAGAAGTGAAAACACTAAACTTTTAAAATAATACATAAATGAGTTTGGTGTTGGCCAGTAACTGAACATCTGATAAGGATTGGATTTAATTTGAAATGGTTACAGCTTTAAAGTTTAAAAAAAAAGCCCAAACTTTTCTTGTTTTGGAGGTTACCAGAAGCTCTGAGTGGTTTACGTTTGTATTTTTAAAAAAATAAAATAAAAAAATCATTTTCAGATGTTATCCAGAAATCTGCAAGTGTACTTTTCCTGTTTTAACTCCTTCCTTTTATCACCTGACTATCAGGGAAGCGTGGTTGAGGCTGCCCTGACCTGACATGTCATGATGTCGACTTGCTAGGTGGGGTTCGCTGGGGACGATACCAATGGAGTTGTTGGTAAGAGCACTTTTCTTTCTCATTTTTTGATCAGTAAAGGGACACAAAGGGTGGGGGAAATACCCAAACCCTTTAAATTGGGTAATTTACATGGGGTATGTAGAAAAATGAGACTTTCATACTTACTTTACTATTCTGCTGTCAGCAGTTTGTAAAAATTTAGTGAGGACTCACACACTATATAATATTGAATGAAGTATTTGCCAATTCATACAAAATGTAGAGTGCTCAGTCTTCAAGAAATTTACAATCTAATAAGCAGTTTAAATAAGGGGCAGAATGGTGATGGAGTCTTAAGACTGGAATTAGAGGAGACTAATCCCAGTACTTTCACTGATGTGCCTTAGGACAGGACATTGATAAACATTTTTGACTTCATGGGCCTCCCTGCTGTCATCCTAAAATAAAAGATGGGATGGAGTAGGGCTGGCGGTGGATGTTCTGCCCACTCAAATGATCTGTGGGAATGGCTTATCACACATTTGCATTATCTTGTGATTCCTTTTTACTTTTCCATTGCTGTTTCATGCAAATGTGACCACTAGCTAGTTATTTTAGTGATATCCTGAAGATTTAGTTTGAGAGACTGGTTTTAAAAGTAGAGAAATTGGCTTTTTGCAGTCAACCTTCCAAAAGGAAGGGATTCTTCATTCATGTTTGTAAGTAGAAATTACAGATTTATAAATTTGGGATTTAGAAAAAGTAGTGTGAATCATCTATATTGAGGACAGTGTGGAAGTTCAGTGGGATAAATTGATGGCATTATAATCACTAATAATAATAATTGACATACAATGCTTTGACATCTGCAAGGCATTTTATATAACTTATAGACAGCATCACAAACTAAACAACTTGTCTTTTCTAGGACACTCCCAGGACACGATGACTATGGGGTATATTAGAATTAACAATGAAAAGGGATCACTTTTTAAATAAGACTTATAAAATGTAAACAGATTTATAATTTACAATATTTAACAGTAATATCATTAATGCACTTTCACCCAGTTTCACTGTAATATTGTCAAATTTTGCTGGCCAATAGGGTAGTTAACTCTCCTAAGGCTCTACTTATCATCTTTTCTGTTTTGTGCTTCTTACTGTTCTTGGTCCTGTTGTGTTTGGGTGGGGGGAGAGGAACCTGTTCATGTCTTCAGGAGGGGAACTCTGAACAGTAAAGCCTTTGTTTTGCCCTCCTAGCAGGACATCCAGGATGGTGATGGGGGACCAAAAAGGAGACAAATCCTGGAGAGGTTGGGGGAAGAGTGGCAACCAAGCATGATTGGGGTTGGGCAGGGCCCACTGTCAGTAGTAGGAGATTCCGTGATTTTGTGGCTGTGGGTACTGTCTCCACCAATGCACATTGCACCTTGTTTATGCTTCAGTAGATGGTCTTCATGAATTGGCGCATTCACGATCACCCTGCGGCTAACCTGGTAATGAGGCTCTCTGAACTTAGCTAGGCGGGTCCTTGGATGGCAGACGCCCAGCTCACCGCTGGGCCCGTGCTCAGTGTTTGCAGCTCGCCAGGACCTTCCGGAGCTTGCACTTTGCCTGGCATTGCCTTCAGGAACCCAGGTCACTTCCACACTACCATGTTGCTTCAAAGGAAGACTTCAATGGAGGTGATTTTGATATCAATACTAATAAAATCACATTTTTGGTACTGAATTAAGATAGCCCTAATGTATTTTCTTCATCTTACCTAGCTTCCTTATTCTGAGATGACTTTCATTCCCTCTTTAACTTATTTGGACATCAGCTCCAAGTGCATATTTCAGTAGGTTTTGGGAAATCCAAGGAGAAGAACCTTGGAGAAGGTTCTGGGAGAGCCCTGGCAGGGTTGTGACACTCTCCTATGCATTTTTGGGACATAGTGGCTATGTACCTGTCCTTTCTTCTCGGTCCACTTTACAGCTCTGTATGTTGTAAAAGGAAAGCTTATAAAAGGCAACTTCTATAAGGAATCTGTTGCTCCTCAGGGATAGTTTTATAGTAGTAGATGGTGGAAATACTTATAAACTTCATGCATTTCAACATGGTTTTCTAAGTATTTTCAAAATATAAGAATGGAGCATTGCACAGTGTAGAAATTATTTTCTAACTTGCATTTCTCTAGCACTTCGGCATCTTCCATAGGGACTCCCTGAAATACACAAAGCAGGAAGCATCATCTCTGTTTTACTGATGAGGAAGCATGCTTTCAGACAGGGGAAGGGACTGCCTGAAGACAATATGGTCAGTCAGAAAACAACATATGTCATGTATGTAATGTTTGCACATAGACAAACATGGCCTTCATCACTGTAATTGTGCAATAAGGTCATTACTACAAGATAAATAAGCTTTGAGATAACAATTCAATCTGCTGACCTATTATTTTGCCTGAGATGGAAAATACAAAACTGTTTTGTTGGGATATTTGCCCTAATAAAATTTCACCTGATGCTGACTATAATCAAATGTTAGTTGACATTCTTGTCATAAATAAAGGGTTTTACTGTATTTAAACAAGCCTAGTAAAGCTATCTTTCTTAAACTAATTCTCTTAGTGGCTTGTAATGGACAAAGCTGTTCAGTAAAGCATTTGTGTTGTAATGAAGGTAAAGTCCTATTTGAGTGTAGTGAAATCATTTCATTCTCTTAAAAAGGCTACTGGTAGGCTGTGGTCCAAAAGCCTATACTAACATAGCTTGACTGGCATGCACACTCATCCCGTGATTGGGAAAGCCTGGAGAGTAAGGCCATTTACAGATGTCTATCTTCTTGGGAGGAAATTCAACAAAATTTGTAGTTTTTGGTAGAGTGTTTATGTATCTGTACAAACTGTATTGAAATACCTGTACAATGTTTAATTTTTTTTAATAAAACATTTTATGTTCAAAGTGTTTGTGCTGGTGATTTGGGGTGGGACAAAGGGTTATTATTTTTTTTTTTTGTAAAGGATGTTTCTTTTAGTGTTTAGGATGGTGGCTTTGGTAGAAATTTCCACTTTCAAAATTTGATTCTGATATTTTTCTTGTTTCTTCTGGGATAAGGCACAGATTTAAGGAGAGGATCTCAAGAAAATCCTAGCTCACCATTCTATATAACCCCACACTTTGGTGAAAACTGTGAGCTAGATAGAATTTTTTAATACTTTTGGGGGTGAGAAGTGTTTTGATATGCATAAGGGGTCAGGTGTGACTTAAACTCAGGTCTCCCAGTGGCAGGCCCACAGCCTTTTCTGCTGTGCCTTATGTTGATCATATTACTGTATTGGGAGCAGAAGGGGAGAGGCCAAGGGTACTTCTCAGAACAGAATGGTCAGCATAGGGGAGTAGCATGGAAAGGGGTGAGGAAGTAGGGATATTTATCAGGAGTAGAGATGTTGCTTTTTCTCCCTCTTGCTAATGGGTAGTACCTTTTTTTTTTTTTTTTTTTTTTTTTAAATTGGTCCTATTATTTCTTTCTATTCAGTAACTAACCCTTGGTAAACATGCTTGAAAATCAGGAACTGGCATAGTGTACTTAATTATTTAAAATGCACTTTAATGGGCTTTAAGAGAAAGAAATTGTCAATGAGTTTAATTTTCGGAATGAAACAAATAAGAGAAAGTGTCCAGATAGAAACCTAGGTAATACTGTAGCAAAGTTGGAATGAAACAAAATTTCAGGGTTAAGTGCAAGATTATAGATAAAATGATGTAAGTTCTAATAAACAGTGTTGGACCTCAGGGGACTGGGAGTGTTTTATTGGACCAACTTGCCATCATGAATCTTGGAGCTGACATCAGGGAGGCAAATCCCTATGGAAGAGGAAGGAAGCATGAATCGGCACT
Source organism: Antechinus flavipes (assembly GCF_016432865.1). Lineage (NCBI taxonomy): Eukaryota > Metazoa > Chordata > Mammalia > Dasyuromorphia > Dasyuridae > Antechinus > Antechinus flavipes. Next base: position 581,353,075 of record NC_067400.1, read on the forward strand.
TGAACTATCTTTGGAGCTTCTTGATTCCTTCCTATTTAGACTTTGCCTGATATGTACTGATATTACCATGTCTCCATCTCTCTAACACTTTTCTAGTCTTTTACTCTACATGTATGAGGAGAATGTCTCTAAAACATGCACAGAGAATGTTAACAAAAAGTCCTGTAGCTATGGGCATATGAACATAACCAGTAATCATTGTAGTAGTGGGAAGGAAGAGAGGAGTAGAGCAGGATATAAATAGATTCCTGAAAACCTTGGTATGAATGAGCAGGAAATCTTCCTCCTACTCTGACTCTTGGGAAGATGAGTCCTTCCTCAAACTAGTCCTGGGCTCTATCTTGCTAGTTCTACCCTTTGTTGGTCAATATACCTCATATTCCTTCTCAGCGTGTGACACTGAAAACTGCTGTTCTGGTTCTACTCCTGTCTTTGTTAACAAGTCAACTCAGATCACAGAATTATTGATTAGGAACTGGAGAGTAAGTTTCTGGACCTCAGGGTCCTCTTTTTGGAGGCTGGGGACATTGGATGAGAATAGTCCTCAGAGGCCCTTACCGGGAACAGTGTTCTGAGATTCCTCCTTTACCCCTGAAGATATATAGATTACACCTTCTCATAAGGCAGATGTCCACACCCCTAATCACAGTACTCAATACTTAGAGCTCTACCTTCTCTCTATAGATAACCTCATTAGAGGCCTTAATCTTCTTGTCCCTGACCTAGGCATAATAAGAGAATCACCAACTAATCCCCATAGTGTGTTGTCTGTCTTAAAAGACCCTGATGGAATGAGGTTATAGTCGATTTTGATTTCAGATGAACGTAAACTTTAAATCAAGAATCTTGTAAAATGTCAGATCAGTCAGTGCAGCCTAGCTTTCATTTCTCTCAGAGGTTGCTAGTCAGATCTGAGGTCTCAACTGGTTTTGCGCCATAAAAAATGTTAGGCAAAAGGTAGATAGAATATAGAAAATATTTTTAAGGCTGTTGCAGTTTCAATCAGTTGTGTATCATTTTGACACATCTCTTCTTATTGTAGGTTAGAATGATTTTCTGTTTTTATTTAAATAGATGAATCACAGGGTTAAATGCCATATTGCACATGAATCCAGTGTCATATAGGGAGAAGAATTTTGTCTGACTAAGCAAACATTTTAATGGCAGTTTTTTTTTTTTAAGGTTAAATTCTGTGGAGTATTTATAAAAATAGTGAATTCTCTTAATGCATCTTAGGACACAACCTACAGTCAGCTTACAGGTTTATCCATGTTAACCTTGTGTGTCTTTAGTTATATTTAATGGGAACAATTTAATTTAGATATAGGCAAGTCTTACCTGGTAATGAGCTGTATAATAATGAGATTTTGCTGAAGAAACTGAGGAATCAGTCTCCTTTTATTAATCTAATTTGTCAATTTCTTTGGATCACTAGATGTCCAAAAAATATAGCAAACATCTAGAATTACAACTGACATCTATTTTTATACTAAAGACAAAAGTCAAACAAAAGGAATAGTTGTATTTTGTTCTATCTATACTGTGTTGTATTTTACTTAGTATATTTGAATCAGTATTAATCTTTTGGACTTTTCAGGTCCCTTGAGAATTTTTTTCTCAAGTTCCTACAACTGCTTTTTTCCCTGAGGGGAAACTTTTTTTTTTTTCTAATTTAGTGTAAGGATTCCTAATACTTTGGTACAATACTTTGCTGCCATTTGGTGTTTTGATTTTTCAGATTTTTAATAATTTGAAAGCACATAAATGTTTAGCCTCTTTTTCTGACTCATTTGCAAGAATATGGACCCTAAAAAAAGTTTTCTAAAAAAGAAATCATCTCAAAGTTCCATTTTTCCATATGTATGACTCAGAAAATTGTTTACTCTGAAATAACTCAGCATAATATTTTGCTCAGTGTTCTGATAACCTTGTAAATGTGTCTTTTGGATCCTGTTGTATAATTTGTATAATTCAATATTGAACAGACCTCGTTTTGTAAAATTCTTTTCTTAATTGCTAGTAGTATTTGTAAACACTAAAAGCACTTTGCAGGTACATCTGTAATTTGGGTGGTCTGAATATTACTCCCTTTTTGAAGGTAAAGAAACAGATGTGGAAAGAATTGCCATCCTTCACATTACTAATAAATGGCAAACCTGGACTTGGAACCTCTTTCTCTTTTAACTGTGGTTGCAGGGGATGATGGTGACGATGCATAAGACACAAACTTTGGTGATGAAAAGAGGCTCGTCCTAGGTTGTGTCCCTAGCCTGTCTGTGGGAAAGCCAAGGCCCTCACTCAGAAATCTGCTTCTAGAGAGTCAGGCTTGGATCTGCCCAAGACAGAGCTGATGGACTTGTTTGCTTGAATTTGGACCTTATGCCCCACAGAAATTAGGTCTGGATTGTCTGATAACCCCCATCTGTAGCTTTTTAGTGTTTTCAATGTGACGTGGAGGTGACTTGGATTTCAAAAAGCTCTGCCAATGGGCATATTAATCTGACACACTTCTTCCCAACATAAATATGCCCAAATTATTCTTTAATGTCCAAATGTTACTATGTACTCAGCTCAAAAACATTTATTGGCTCACTTGCCTGTAGGATAAAATACAAATTCCTTATCTTTGCAGCTGAGACCAACTAGGGTTGGACCTGTCCTGCCTTGCCACATTATTTTTTTATAATTTCTGTCACATACTTAGATTCTACCCAGACAGGACTTTCCCCTGCTTCCCAAATTCCTCCTAAGACTCTTCATCTCAGGCTGTCCAAGGTATGTGGAGTTCACATCATGTAGAAAGCCAGCTCAGGTGCCATCTTTTCCATGAAACCTTCATTGTGATACTCTTTTTCCTACAGGGAAGTGACTTTCCCTTAGAGTTTCTCAGAATATGTTGTTGGATCCCTCCTTTGCCTCTGTCTCTCTGTCTCTTCTCTCACACATGCACGTACACGCACACGCACATACACAGATTATTGGTGTTTAGTTGATGTTTGTCAAATTGACCTGGCCATTTTGGAAAGCTTTCCATTTCAGATCTAGTAATGGACTCTATTCTTTTGGACCATACTTTGCTGACTGCAGAGGCTCATCACCAAATGCTTAGTCACCAGGTAACTAAAGTTATTTTGCCTCAGGAACTTTAAGGTCTAAAGTACGAAGAAGTTGCAGAATATCCCATTTAGTGCCCATAGCAAAGCTGCTCTTCCAGAGCATTCAGGCTCAAGGACTTTGTCCAGAGGGTGGTCTGTATACAGTTTCTTCCTCAGTTCTGGAAATCAAATGAGATCTTTTTAAAGCACTTCATACAGGACGTGGCACATAGTAAAGTAGGTACTTCTATGGCTTCCTAAGCTCAATTCTTTGCTTAAGAGTTGAAGATTTTAAGGAAAGAGTGTTAGGAATTTCCATTCACTTGGATTCATTATTCAGTACTGAAATTGGAAGGGCAGTGGATATCCATGGAAGCTGCTAAGGGTTTTTCAGGAGGACATCAAGTATGATCAAATATTATCTCAGCATTTCAGCTCTAGAACCAAGTGGTAGCCCCTGGGAAAAGCAGCTTATGCTTTCCAAACATCCGCAGTTGCATTTGCCTTCAACAAATGATAAGTTCCTTCAGGGGTGGAGATAGTGTGGTGAAGGCCTGGGCTTAGATTTTAGAACTTGGCCCCAGCTGGTGTGCAATTAGGAGAGTCAGTGTTGGGAGATCAGGGAATGAAAAGCAACAGTAGCTTCTCACTCTCACCATTAAGTTGTGTTTGCTTTTGTATCTAGTCTGTGAGACTTGGGGGGAAGTGCTGCCATGGTAAGACTGCAGCTGCTGAGCACCCCCTAGAACCAAAACCAATCCCTAGCATAGATTTTGATAGTAATTTTGGGGAGGGTAACTCAAGATTCCAAAAGTAACGTTCTTTTCCAGTAAAACCTTCCAATTTAAATAGCCCGAGTTGTGAGACATCTTGTCCTTACTAGCAAATTATATTGGGTTCCATTTTAATCGAAAGTATCAATTTTGTTGCTCTGAAGGATAATGTTCTCAGCACCAAAACAGCCTGATTTGACAACCTGAGATAAAGTGTAGCAATGGCCACCAGGAGTATTTACCTTTACTATCTTCCCAATAGAAAAGTAGATAGTTTGTTTTCTTCAGAAAGGAAGTAGTCTCTATGTTTGATAAGTGGTTTCATGCCCACAAAATAAGGACACAGATGTGATACGTTGGCAAAGGGACCTTCCTAGGTGAAGAACTCCTTGTGTAGGTCAGAATCTCTGCCACTTGTGGCTTTGAGAAGAGATGAAGAAGAGAAACTGCCTACAGTTACCCAACCCATTGTTGCAGAGACAGGATTCGAACCCAAGTCTTCCTGCCTCTTAGGGGGCCTCTGGCACAGTGTGATTCCTTCCAAACTCCCCCCCCACACACACACACACATTGCTGATGCTAGTGGGATAAAAATGGGACCTATTGTGCCAGTCTTAGATAAGAAGGGAGTAAAGTAGAGAGAGAGAGCTGGCCATTTACCTTGCTCAAACCACATCTGAAATATTTGGTGCATTTTAAAATGGATGTTCATTGATAAATTGCTATTAAATCAGAGGAGAAAAGCCCTAAATGGAAGGGAACTGTAGCTGGTGATGTGGAAATTGGTGGAAGGAACTGGAAGTTTATCCTGGAGAAGAGAAGGAAATGGTAATGGTAAGGGATCTATCCTAAAGTAGAATTTGAATGGGCTGCCATGGGAGAGAGTCCATTTGTTCTTTTTCTTGAGCACAGAAGACAACTTGAACATTGGGTTGAAGTGTAGTAGAGAAGTGGTTTTTCAGCTTATTCTCAGGATAAGAAATGATGGGAATAATTGATCGCTATAATATTTCAAAGCACACTTCACATAGATTTTACTATCATCTCATCTCCATGGTACAGGAAAGGAAACTGAGGCTTACAGATGTTATGATGTAGAGTTGCCCCCAAACTGAATGGACCCATTTGGGAAACAGTGAAGACCTCTTTTTGGAGGTTTTCATGTGGAAATGGCATGAATTGCATCTTGTTGGGGTTCTTGAAGGAGAAGTGTCCATTTCTGGAACATGTTTTGCACTAGGAGGTCTTTGAGAAGTCCCTTCTGATTCTGAGCCATTGCGATATGTGGAAATGCAAATATTTAGTTGTCTTTTTTTTCCCCTTAGAAATAGACATGTTTTGTTGTACACCTAACAAATATCCAAGATGACTCTTGAGTCAGGTGCTTTTTCCTCTAAATGACAAGTACTGTGGTGCCTAGGACATGGTAATTTACCCTGGTGTTCTGAAGATAGATCCAGGCAACGAATCATCTTTTTGATCTTAAGACAAAGTTCTTCAGCAAAGCCAATTTTGTTTCTAGTTATTCTTTGATCTTCAGTTATTTTGTATACATAATCATGTTGTGTGTGACTGAAGCAACCACTAGAGAGCAGAAAAGTGCCTCCAAAAGTGTTTATCTTATTTACTACAGCCACTGAAAACCAAGTGGAGCTTTCAGGTGCTATGACCTTGGTCATTTGACTTTGAGCAGGAATTTTCCTCTCAAGAGTCCTTCTGAGAAGGCTTCTTCTGAAGAAAGTCCAAAGACTATCTGTTTTGAAAGGTAATTCTTGGGGTAGCCATGCTGTACAGCTTCTAGTATAATGTTGTTGGTTTCTATGTTTATGTGGTTCGTGGTCCATGTGCATACTAGACTCCCCCAGAGTAATGATCACAACTCTTTTACACCTTGTCCTTTGTGAGTCTTGTCCATATTTTACCATAAACCCACCCTCTGTATAAGATCTCTCCCTGTTAGTGCTAGAAGACAGATCTTTTAATGGCCCTATCCTACTGTCTGCCTGTTGATCTGATGATGTCCCTGTTTTCTGCTACATGACTGGTTTATCCCTTTATTTCTGATCATACATTCCCTGGATTCCTGTTTGTGACACTCCTTGCTTCCATGTCATTATTGGTAATATGTTATATTCTGCTTACATTCACCATGTATGTGATGGTTTAAGATTTTTAGCCACAATTAAGAATCTAGTCCTTGTGTAATTGAACTTGGGAAATAAAATGAAAAGCTGGTGGTTGTCAATTGTTCATAATTCATTGGGCTATTTTTTCTTCCCATCGAGGTGTATATTGAAAATGACCTTTTTATTTTCTCATTTTTCACTTAATAAACACTTAAATTTTTTTCTCTTCACCCATCCGCACTTTAAAAGAAAAATAAAACAGCAAAAATATACATAACTAATCAAAAAAATTATCTACTTTATATGTCAAAAATATATCTCATACTTCTTGAATAGATCATCTCTCAGGAGATAAGTATCATCCATTTTCATTAGTCCTAGAATTATTGTTAGACATTTCATTGATCAGCATACTGTCTTTCAAAGTAGTTTGTTTTTATAGTGTTGTTTCTAATTTGTTCTTTCAATCTTGCTCATTTCACTTTGCATCAGTTTATACAAGTCTTTCCAAGTTTCTCTGAACCCTTTCTTTTGTCATTTCTAGGGATGAAATAGTATTCCATTATACTTAGATAACATAATTCTTTTGATCATTCCCTGACTGATAGATTCTGCCTAATCCATTGTTTCTAGTTGTTACTACAAAAAAGATGCTATAAAAATTTCTGTATATATGAGTCCTTTTCTTTTTCCCTTGATCTATTTGTAGTATAGTTGCTGGATTGAAGGGGCACAGGTTAGTCACTTATTGACTATAATTCCATTTTCCAGAATGTCTGTCAACTCATAGCTCCACTAGCAGTACGTTAATGAATGTTCCCTGTTTTGCCAATATGATGGATGTGATATTAGTAATTTGGAAAATTTTTATAGGGTATTAATAACTTGAATGTCTTCCATCGACAACTGTCATTTCATAGCCTTTGAACATTTATCATTTGAAGAAAGGGTCTTAGGCTTTAAAAAAAAAGTTTTTCAATGGTATTTTATTTTTCCAAATTAATGTAAAGATAGTTTTCCACATCATTTTTGTAAAATTTTGTGTTTCAGATTTTTCTTTCTCCCTCTTTACCTTCTCCTTCCCCAAGACAGGAATGAATCTATATATATATATATATATATATATATATATATATATATATATATATATATATATATATATATATATATGTATATATGTATATATATACATATATATACATATATATACATATATATACATATATATATAGGCTAAATATGTACAGTTCCTTTAAACATATTTCCATGTTTGTCATGTTTTACAAGAAAATCAGATCAAAAGGGAACAAATCACGAGTTAGGAAAAAAAAGCAAACAATAGCAACAACACAAAAGTGAAAAACTATGCTTTGATCCATATTCAGTCTCCATAGTTATCTTTTTGGATGTGGATGGCATTTTCCATTGAAAGAGTTTTATTCTTTTAAATTCGAATTACTTCCTTGTCTATTTTGAGAATGATTCATTAGAAACTTGTAGATTTCTTTTCCCTAGTTAATTGGTTTTCCCCCTAATTTTAGCTAGTATTTTGTTTGTCCAGTAATTTTAGTTTGTGCAATTTTACATAAGCAAAATTGACCTTTTTATTCTTATTTGATCATGAACTTTCCCCTCTAACCATAGATCTGAAAGAAAATCTTTTCCTTGTTCCTCCAATTTGTAAATAAGATAGCATTGCTTGCTAAAGCTCTTATAGTCTGAAAGGAATTTTATCTATTCCTTCTCTTTTCCTGTTATTGTGTAAAAAACTGGCAACTTGATGTCTTTTTTATTGGATTTGAAAAAGACGGATTAATTCAGGAGTAGCTCCTGAGGTGATTATAATCAGTAGAGTTAAATACTGATTTGATTTGTATAACACTTGTGTGAAGAAACTTGAAGGTTTATTCTAAATGTGTGTGTGTGTGTGTGTGTGTTGTGTGTGTATGTCTGTATCTATACATGACTATATACTTCTACACATGTCTGTATCTACTAATTTATATCTACTTATAGATACAGACATAGATCGTCTCAGAATATCATATATGATTGATCAAAGAGTTGGCTTTCCTCTCTGGAGTGTATTTCTGGTTTATGAGAAAATATGGAAATTATTCTGCAAGTTATTTTCACACAGTAAGAGGCAGACCATTGACTTTGACATCAGGGGGATGACCTGAGTTCATATCACAACTCTTTACTTACCACTACCTGAGCCTCATTTACTTCATTAATAAACTGGGGATACTAATCTTTGCATTATTCATCTCATAGATATTTGGTGAAAAACATCTTGCAAACCCTAAAGTGCAATGTCCGTAGAGGTGATGTCTTTAGTAAGTCATTCAGTGCTCTAAGTATCTGTCTTAAGACAGGTGGGGTCCTGCAGTGGTGGGCATATCTCCTTACCCTGGAGTTCCTTGTGTTGGTGAAGGTCCAGTATCACTTTCTATCCATTTAAATACTTCTCATCTCCATCCTTCGGACAGTCTTTGACCCCTTTATCTTTCATGAGCTATATGTGGTGACTATAAGTATATAAAGTGTTTTTGGTGCACTGGTTTTTGGGTGTAGTAATAGTTCCTTCTTTCAGATTTTATGTCTTCCCTAGTAATTCCCATTTTTTACATTTCTTTGTTGGTTAAGTGTAGAGGACTGGAATTCTGGACAAGTATACTTGAAACAAGGTGTTAACTCAGTGGAATTGATGAGGTGGTGATTCTTAGTTCACATATATTTAGCATGGTGATTTAATGATTCTCTAATTCACACACAGATAGTATGCTGTTATGATATAATTACAATAAGGTATATAAGGGCTAAGAAGGACTGGAAGACAGACTTTTTGACCGTTCTCCTGGTGGTTCTCCTGCCTCCTCCTAAGATCAAGGTCTCCAGAAAGCTAGCCTGAACATTACAATTAAAGTCATTATCTTCATTTGATACTTCAAGGGGATGAGTCCTGTGAGCCATCCTGGAGATTTTCTCTTCTAACCCTCTTGTTCTAGATCTGGGGGAGCTAAGCCCACAGAGGGGCGAGGTCCCATGAGTCAGTAACAGGTAACACAGCTCATTTCACTTTTCTGTTAAGATTCGTTTGAGAATATCTTCATTGTACAAATGAGTAAACTGAGGCCCAGAAAGAAGTAACTTTCCCAAGATGGAAAAAATAAATAGGCCTGTGCTCAAGATCACAGATAATGAAATAACCAGAATCAAAATGAACTTTATCAAGAGGGAAAAAGGGTGGAGATGTCATAAGGGAGGGGATCTTATTAACTCTCTGTGTCATGAAGTCCTTTGGCAGTTAATCTGGTGAAGCCTGTGGACCACTTCTCAGGAGAATTTTTTTAAATGCATAAAAAACTTATGAAGGAAACCAATCCTACTCATGTGTTATTATTGAAGTATATTTTAAAATTAGATTCATGGATACCCAAGTTAAGATACCGTGATGTAAAGAGGAGTTGAGTAGCAGCATCCTGATTTTTTATTTCTTGAGGTAGAGTACTGATGATCAAAGCTGGAGCTATGCCATCAATGTAGCTATTATACAAACTTATCTTTCCCAAATCATATTTTGCAGAGTTCCTATGAGATTTAACTTTGGTAAACACATAACTTCTCAGGATTTCACTTGCCTCGTCTCTAAAATGTGGAGAATTGGGCTAATGATCTTTAAAGTTTTTTTTTTTTAATTGTTCCAAATCCTATAGTTTCTATATCTCACTATAAACATAGACACTATTTGAGAGTGACATTGTTAATTTTATTCCAGATTGATCCTTCTTAGACCTTTCAGGATTATTGGCTTGCTTAAACTACTGATGGAGATCTGGTTGGTTATCCTCTATTACTTGTAGGAACCAGTCCAGTGGCCTCCTGCCATTCACTCTGTTGAACACAAGTTTTGGGGCCAGGCTTGACAGAGGCCAGGGGCCTGGTAGCTGCTGTGCTGACCGCTGGCATTTTAGGGACTCTCCCAACTTGCTTTCCAGTTGCTGCGTGGCTAACTTGCTGGGTTCCTTGATGATCATGTACATTCTGCATTTGCCGCGGTTTTCCAAGGAGACAGGACAATGGTCAGGGGGTTCCAGCTTGGAAGAACCAGTCCATTTGTGTTCCAATAACGAATGAATCAAAACGCCAACTAAGAGCAGTTAATGCTTTTTCACAGTTAATCATCAATAAACCACAGAACAAAACTGAAACAATGGCTTTTCCCCCTAGTAGTTCTAATCCTTCCTGGCTGTCCCCCATCTGCGTTTAACACCAATGAGCTCTAAATTCTCCTCTGATGTCTTCAGTGCCACATCCTGCTACCTGTCTGTACTTTGTTTCTTCTTGACACTCTTGCTTCCTCGTGACTAACTTTATAAAGCATTTCCCCAAGGCTTTAGGTCTTTGACAGGGAATCTTTCTATGGCCTTCCTTAGAGGTCCCTCCATTGAGTGATGGATACATCACTTTTGCTGCCCTGGATTTGAGTCATGTGGGACTTGGATTCAGAGTCTGCCCAGTCAGTCACTCACTTTTGGGATGAATCCTTTAGATTTCAATTTCCTGGTCTCCAAAATGGGGATAGTAATAACACTTCTTTCATAAGATTGTCATAAGGATCAAAGGAAAAAAGTGTATAAAAAGCAATTTGCAAACCTGTATAAATGCTAGCTGTTGTCATTATCGATATCATTCATGTTATTACCAAGCTCTCATATTCCCTGGTCTACTTCTTCCATCTGGCTCTCATGTTCTTTCTGTTCTGATTGCCTAGAGCAGGACTTAAACTGGTTTTTTCCATCCACCACCCCTTTTTGCCCAAGAAAGTTTTACATACCATCTCTTGCATCTGCTTTGGTTTTAGAGGATGCACGAACCTTAATTTGAAACCAAAATTATTCTTATTTTTCCTTGTTCCCCCTCCCCCACACAATTAGCTTTCTACTATGACTTTACATATGGCATTTCCCTATTTGTGGTCTTCTCCCTTTTTCCTGTGTGCCTTGCTTGTAATTACTACCCAAAACGAATCCTGTCCGAGCTAACCATCTTGCTGTCCCTTACTTAAAACATATTTACTTCTAGTATTGTGCCTTTGTATGTTGTTTCCTGAACATGTGATAATCCCTCTCTTCCATGCCTTCTCTGCTCTGATAGCAGCATTTGTTAGGCACTTCATTGCTTTATTGCCACATTGTCTTTTTATTTTATATATGTCTTGTTTTAATGTGCCTAAGGGGGGAGAGTTGGCTCTTTAGCTAGATTTTCAGGTAGAGAGCCTGTCCTTTCTTCAATGTTTTTCATCTTCCAAAACCCTGAATAGAATTCTCTGCATAAAAGACATCCAGCAAATGCTCATTAACTGGCAAAATTTGAGAACACATTCTGCTTCTGACATGACCGTGATATGTGTGTAGATATAAAAGCCTATTAGCAGGTTGGTGTGGGAGTATAACATAGTGGAAAGAGCTCTGGGTGCACCTTGCAGAGACTAGGTCCCTCCTCCAGTACCACCACTAATTTACCTGTGTGATCCAGAGGAAGATACTTTCTCTCTTAATCCCTCAGTTTCTTTCTCTGTTAAGGATAAATAGATTGGATTGAATGACCAACTTCTCAAATTTCTCACTCTAATGTTGTGTGTAAGTCTGTGATTCTTAAAGTTGGGTTGAAGAATAATCTTACCTGGTCTTTTTCCCTGTGAGGAAAACTAGATGTGTGTGGGAGTGGAGAAGATTGGTCTCTCCTAAATGACTCATGTCTGCCATTCTACTGATACAGCAAAAATATTCAAGTTAGATAACATTTCAACAAATAACATAGCCAGAATATTACTTCCTCTCAAACGACCTCCTACTTCCCCTGCCCCATATTCTTAGTGCCTAATTAAGGCTCATTTGTTTTGTTGTGCTACAAATTCTAGCATGGGAAATGAGTTTAGACAGTTCTTGAATACTTATATGAAGGATTTGATCTATTTATTTGTTTTGGTCTGGAGGTGAAATCTCAAGTAAGTGGTCTAAACTTTTGTCATAAATGAATTATTAAAAGAACTGGGAAATTTTTATTTTGGAAAAGAAAAGGTTTGGGGGGCTGGAGATTCAGTCACCATTTTTCAAATATTTGGAGGCTCTCAATTAGTCATGTTTAGTTCCTACTTAAATGGGCACATTTATGTGGATTCTCTGGAAGAAACATTTGGCTGGTTCTGTGTAAGCATCATTAATGCTTAGAGGAGGCAAATGCTAAAGCCTGCCCCAAGTTAAAATAGCCTGCATTAGGAGATGATGGAACATGACGATGAAGAGAACTATGTTCACGTAATGCTTGCTGTAAGTGCTTTTTCTTTCCCTGTAAAGGAAGTGTACACCTATGGTCACATAGACTTTGTAAGAGTTGGGGTACTTAGGTCTTCCAACTTTTAACACTCATTAGATCCTTGCCGTTGATTATCTTCAAATGGAGGCCAAATGGTTGCTTATCAATTATATTATGGAAGGGATTTCTTTTTTTTTCTCCCTCAAATGGCTAATTTATCAATATTATTTTTTAAAAAGACATGTATGAGATCAAAATGGAATCCATTTATCAATGAATACAGTACTTATAAGTGAGCAGAAAAATGAATACTTTATAATTCATTTTCCTGTATCATTGAGGTGGCTAAATTTTTAAAATTTCCATCTCAGCAAGAGAGAGAGTAATATTCTCCTTCTATTTTCCTCCACACAATTGTGTGTACACAAATTTTCCCTCCCTTTTTTGGGGGAATGTACCTTCTTTGGATGTGACCATCCCAGCTCTAGTCATGGAGCCCGGCAGACTTTGGGGAAGATCCACTCCAAAGATGCTTCAGGCAAGCAAGGAGCTAACCAGTCCGTTTTCTACAGTCTGAAAGTTCCCCATTGACAGCACCCTATAGACACATGCCTTCCTGCTGTAACATGCCCAGTGTCACACAGTGAGAAGGAGATAGATCTGTGACAGGATCCCTTGTCTTATAGCTTCCAGACCATTCATAAGTCAGATCACAGAATCTCTTTTTTTGGGGGGGGGGTCTTAATTTTTAAAATTTTTTATTTTATATATTTTATTTTATTTTATAATAACTTTATATTGACCGAATCCATGCCAGGGTAATTTTTTTTTACAACATTATCCCTTGCACTTGCTTCTGTTCCTATTTTTCCCCTCCCTCCACCCCCTCCCCTAGATGGCAAGCAGTCCTATATATGTTAGATATGTTGCAGTATATCCTAGATACAATATATGTTTGCAGAACCGAACAGTTCTCTTGTTGCACAGGGAGAATTGGATTCAGAAGGTAAAAATAACCTGGGAAGAAAAACAAAAATGCAAATAGTTCACATTCATTTCCCAGTGTTCTTTCCTTGGATGTAGCTGCTTCTGTCCATCATTTATCAATTGAAACTGTTAGGTCTCTTTGTCAAAGAAATCCACTTCCATCAGAATACATCCTCATACAATATCGTTGTCGAAGTGTATAATGATCTCCTGGTTCTGCTCATTTCATTTAGCATCAGTTTATGTAAGTCTCTCCAAGCCTCTCTGTATTCATCTTGCTGGTCATTTCTTACAGAACAATAATATTCCATAACATTCATATACCACAATTTACCCAACCATTCTCCAATTGATGGGGATCCATTCATTTTCCAGCTTCTAGCCACTACAAACAGGGCTGCCACAAACATTTTGGCACATACAGGTCCTTTTCCCTTCTTTAGTATCTCTTTGGGATATAAGCCCGTAAGTAATACTGCTGGATGAAAGGGTATGCACAGTTTGATAACTTTTTGGGCATGATTCCAGATTGCTCTCCAGAATGGTTGGATTCATTCACAACTCCACCAACAATGCATCAGTGTCCCAGTTTTCCCGCATCCCCTCCAACATTCATCATTATTTTTCCCTGTCATCTTAACCAATCTGACAGGTGTGTAGTGGTATCTCAGAGTTGTCTTAATTTACATTTCTCTGATTAATAATGATTTGGAACACTCTTTCATATGAGTGGTAATAGTTTCAATTTCATCATCTGAAAATTGACAGAATCTCTTTTTAAAGGGAAAATGATGTCAAGTCAAAGATCTATTACTCCCAGAACAATTATAAAGACAGAACACAAAAGACAGTTCAAATGCTCATTATCTTACTTGATACCTGAATGACCTGGTGGGAACTTGACTCTGAGACAAGTCCCTCTGAGGCTGAGATGAATAGTTCTTCTGATTTCTGTGGGAGCCAAGACCAGCATTCACTTCTCTTAATTCTCAAACTGATATTCTCCCTGTAAGTAGATGGTTCCATGTTCCAAGAGTTAGTGCCATGAATAAAACCTGGATTTGGAAGAAATATTTGACTTTTGCCAAGAAGCAAAACCTAAGAATTGAGGAAAATGAGAAATGTGACTCTGCTATTAAAGAACTTTTAGTGGGGCTAATGAAAAAGTTCTTATTCTAATGGAGATAACTTAGAAGTAGCCAGTATAAACTATTGAGGAGTTGGAAGATGATCTTGGTCCCCAAGGCCTGCAGGAGGTTATGTGAGAGTTCTGGGGTGGGGGAAAGCCAGGGAAAGGGTGCAGTTTCAGGAGCTTTCAGTAGCATGTTATCATGGAGCGAGCAGTAAGAAGGCTGCAAAGGCAGGGAGGGCGAACTTATGCAGTGCCTTAAAAGGCTGAACCAGGGGGCATGAAAGTTTATCTTAGACACAACAGGTGAGAAGGTCAAACTGTTTTAGGAATAAAAAATAGCAAAGTGGAGGTTAGATTTGAGTGGGGATAACATAGGATAGTGAACAGTTTTTGTAGTAGTCCAGGTAAGAGGTTAACAGGGGCCCTGTACCAGGGGGATGGCTGAATCAGGTGGAGAGAAGGGGGCAAATTAAGTGATGTAAAGGGAGAAGCCATTTGGCAGGTGATGTAGTGTGATGAAAGTGAGGAGTCAAAGACACAAAGATGTGAGCCTGAGGGATTTGGAAGACAGTGGTGCCCTTGGGAGCAAGTTGGGCTGGGAGCATAGTTTGTGAGGGAAGAGGATGAGTTCTGTTCTGGCCATGTTGAATTTGAAGGACAGGCAATTGGTGAAATCCGTGCTGGAAGGCAGGAGAGAAATTGGGGTGGATTATAGAGGTATCATTGAAGGAAGGAAGAGAGGGGATACCCATGATTAGTGAGCATGAAAATAGAGAAAGCAACAACCTGGTAGAGACAGGAGGAGATTCTAGGATTCTGTGCTGAACAGTTGTAGTAGTCGGGAAACAGGAGGACTGAGAAATGGCAGAATTGGCAGCCAAACCACTAGGAACACGCTTTTCCTGACCTCCTTTCTTCCTTTGTTCTTAGCATAATTTTTCCCCATCCCTTTCCTTCATAAAAATAAAGCAAAATGGTTTTCAGACCCTTTTTCTTATTTAACTCCTTTTGTGACCTCTGAAGCCATGAGAGTTCTGAACTTGAGAGAGCAATGTCAGGGAAATGATGGATTGGGAAAGCCAGATTGCAGGGGCCAGAAAAGTGATGTTGCAGGCTGGAGAGCTCTGTCAGCCAACGAGGGCAGAAAAGACAGGATGATAGCAGGGGATGTTGCATCAGGTGAGAGAGTGTGTAAGGCTGGGGGAGGGAGGGCCAGGCTGTGCTTGTAGGCAGCTGAGAGGATAGTGATGATACGACCAGGTCTGGAGCTGCGACCTTGGTCAGGAGAACGCACCTCTTCTGAAGAAGAGTGAGGAGCAGGCAGGGGAGGGATATTTGAGACCAGGTGCTCTGGCCAACATGAGAGAAGGGGATGAACTGAGGATGGAGGAGTTAGGCGATTGCTTTGCTACTTTCTTCTTTGTCCTTTTCTTTATCTTCAGGTTAGCAGTGTTAAATGAGAATCAGTGTTCTTCTCCACCCCTGTGAATTGGTTTTTTTCCTCCTGTGTGTTGGTTTTACTGCCTAATTCACAGGGTTGTAAGAAAAGTGCTTTGTCAACCTTCAGGCACTTATAGACCTGGGCCAGGCTCACTATTTGGCATCTGATAAAGTGGATCAGAGATTGAAAGGATCAAACCATTCTAACAAAATCCTATTCTAGTTCCCTCAGGTAGAAACAGTTCTCAGAATATTTAAAATTTAGTTCTGGGAAGATTAAAAAAAAAATCAGCTTACAAAAGTAAGGACATTTACCTAGCATGTTCCGAGTTCTCCCTTGGAAACCCAAAGATTGCTTTTAGCCCCTTTTTTGCCCAAAGGTCCGGGTCCCAGATCAATCTACTTGGCTGCCAAGGTTAAGGCATGTTGCCCTGCCCCAGGATTGTGGACAGTAGTCCCACCTTAAGGTGGGAACGGTTCCATCAGCATCTTGGTCCTCAGCAAAGTAGGAATTGAACAACTTCAGTCATTCAAAGGATCTTTGTTTTTCATTGATTGGGTGTTCTTTGTGCCTATGAAATCATCACCCTTCTGCTTATGAACTGCTGAAACCTGCAAATTTTTGAATATTGTGGCTCGCTTGGTGACTAATGTTTTCTCACTTAGCCAAGCAGGTCCCTGCATTCCATACAAAAAGTCCACCGCCATGTATAAGCTGGAAACCCTTCCAGCTTGTCCAGAGTGTTCTGATGTCATGATCCCCTTAACGCTGAGATGTACTTAGGTGAAAGGGAGCACTTCAGTAGAGGTTGATTCCTTGGCCATTTTATGAGGGAGGACTCGATCCAAAAACAGATCTCTTGTCTCTAGAGCATTAACAAGCAGGACAGGGAAGGTCTCCCTGCTTTGAGACCTGAAGTGTGTGTAAAGGAAGGTGGGCATTCTGATAAGAGGTCAATAAGATAGAGGGCTGAAATGATAACCAAAAAAGTAACATGAGGAATGCAGAATGCTGATGGATCCCTGATCTTTTTAATACTTGTGTATTAGTGACGTGGAGGGAGAAAGAAGTTTATAGGTGCAAAGCTGTAATCTGGCTCACTAATCTCAAAGTTTTCAATCTCATGGGATATCTTTGCTTTTACATTCGTATTAGTTTTAAAATTTAAAGTGTTAGCCAACAAATTGGTGGTGTGCATATTTGTAAGACTGAATTGAGAGTAAATTTTTTCCTCTAGGAGATTGAATCCTAGCATATTTCAAAAGGCCTAGTAGGAAGTTGAGATCTCAGGGTTAGTTGACAGTCTGAATCCTTGGTTGTATTTGGACCTTCATTGATGTAAGGGGACCCCAGTGGAATCCAATAAATGGTCCTGAGAAGACCTTAGAGGGAAAGGAGCTTCAAAATTTTCTTTTATTTTGTGGCTCTTCCCATCCCACATTCTCTTGCATTTTCCATGGCAGATGTTTGTTGAGATGAAGTGCTTTATTTTCTAATTCTTAAAATTTCTGCCTTTCCTCAAAATGGTATAGCAACCTTTGGAGGAGGAAATCTCCCTGGGAAACCATTCAAAGATTTAAGGAATTTATAAAAAAATACTTTAGGATCCCTAATGCCATTGTGTCAGAAGAGACTATTTCAAGTCTACCTTGATTTGGGAAAATACATTGGGAGTCCTCTAGCTCTGGGGTTTTGATTTGAAAATGTTCTTTCTGTCATTTATTTAAATACATTTTAGGCATCCTTCAGTCCAAGACATCAGAAACTTAGGGATCTAAATAACTGGTAAGTTATTTTGTTTACCTCTTTCATGCTTTAAATCAACTATAGAAGAGTTTTCTGTTGGCTTTTTTTCTTTTTCAAACATCTTGATGTTTTAGTCTGTTTATAACTATTAACAGAAGATCACACTACTAACTCAGTTTTTGTTTAGTAGCTATCTCAGAGTACAAAGTCTTAGAGGACAGCGTTATAGAGCACATAGTATGAAGTATATTTCAGATGACTCTAGAGAGGTCCTTTTTTCCTCTTTAATTTTCTACTTTGCCGCCATTTACTCTAAAAAGTATAAATTGTGTATTTTAAGCATCAGCAATAGTAGATATTTTAATTAACTTCTCTTGTATATCCATGAATGTAGTACCAAATGTCTCAATGAGAAATACCCAGAATCAAGACCTTTTTAAAAAACAAAAACAAATAAAGAAAAAACAAGAGAAAATGTCTTCATATCTTAAAAGGGAATGCTTCTGATCTCTGTTCTGTAAGAACCATAAAAGATTGTGAGAGCTGTTTGAAAGGGCCCAAACCTTGACTGGGAAAGAACTTCAGCTACCACCTACTTCAACCAAACCTCTTGTGTGACAGAGAAAGAAAGTGCCTCAGAGAGGGACAGGTGATAGATCACAAGTTCACAGAGTTGGTTAATGGCAAAGGTTTGATTAGAATTTAGGTCTTCTATCTCCAAGACTGATGCTTTTCAATCACATCACCAGTCATTGTTTGACCTTAAATTATATATTCAGGTTTTGAATTATTTTAAGTCAAAGTGACTGGCAATGGTTAATTTGTGCAAGTTGATTTTTCAGTGTATTCTTATGTTGGCTAAAAAATACGTTGAACCACTAAATTTGTTTTCTTGTTAATTTGAATATAAAATGAAATCTTTTAATGCTGAGACTACATGGCTGTTATGGCAATGACTTAAGTTGTTTGGGTGCAGTTTTATTAAAGTAGATAATTATAGAAATCTCTGGCTTGGGGCAGCTGTATGGCACAGTGGATAGAAAACTGGCTCTGAAGTCAGAAGGACCTAAGTTCAAATCTGGCTTCAGACTCATTTCCTAGCTGTGTGAGCCTGGGCAAATCACATGACCCCAATGGCCTCAGCAAATTAAAAAAAAAAAAAAAGTTTTACCACAGACAGAATTCTGCTTTCAACTTGTCATCTGGGGGAGGGGCTGGGGGGAAGGAGGGGAAAATTTGGAACATAGGGTTTTGCAAGGGTCATTGTTGAAAAATTATCTATCCATATGTTTTGAAAATAAAAAACTTTAATAAAAATAAAATAAAATAAAAAATATATAATAATAAATAAAAGAAGTTAAACAGATTTTAAAAAAATCTCTGGCTTAATTTATATAGAAAGAGGGGCCTAATAGATAATCTGAGATTTAGGTCTTGTGATTCTGGAACAGAACAGAGATCTTAATATCAACCATTTAACATATTTTAGGGCCAGGAACCATTTATCTTCCATCCAGTCCTGCTGATGTCTGTCCTTTAAATGTTTTTTTTTTTTTTTTTTACTTAAAATATAGTGTTTTGCATTCTGATACAAGGGTATAATGGAAGACCCATTAATAGAGATTTGTAGCTTAAGGTCCATGGAGTCAGTGAACTTACATATGAACAAAATGATATCTTTCTTTTCTTTTCTTTCTTTTTTTTTTTAATTTAATTTTATTTAATAATAACTTTGTATTGACAGAATCCATGCCAGGGTAATTTTTTACAACATTATCCCTTGCACTCGCTTATGTTTTGTTTTTTCCCCTCCCTCCCTCCACCCCCCCCCAAGATGGCAAGCAGTCCTATATATGTTAAATATGTTGCAGTATGATATCTTTATTTTCATACATCTTTAACTCATAATTAGGATAAAAAAGTATATAAAAATATAGTGAGAATGAATTTAGATAGCCAAAAGGTCTGTAACCCCTAAAAGGTTGAGAAACCATCCCTAATCTTTATACTGCAGTCTTACCCCTCTGACCTGCTTCATAAAGTTGTATAGATTAGAAATGTTTACACGTAACATATTTAGTGCTTTAGTACTTTTCATGGTGTGCCTTATTTGATGTAGTTAAGTGACATGTCTCCTGAATTCTGGGTTCTAGGATTTCCTCATGGAGATCACCAGCACTACTGTTTCACATATGGTCTGGCAGAATTAAGATGTCAGAAAAATTAATTACCCTGCATTACATTCATGAGGATCTTCTTGCCACATTAGCTAAGGTTAGTTCTTAAATAACATACATTTACTGTTAACTCTGCCCTGGGAACCTTTCCAAGCTCGATATAGGGTCTGCCATATCTCTTTGGTCTAGCCATTGAGAACTCAAGGTCGGCTCTGCATCGTGATTAGGCATCAGAGCAAGACTTTAATGGATTTTTTTAAAAATTGAAATTAATTTATTGACTCAAATTTTAGCACATTTTCCCATCAAGCAAAATACTTTGAAATTTAAATGAACTAAAATCCAAACAAACTCTGGAATTGCTAGATGAGAAAGGTGTTTGAACACATTTCCTTTAGAGTAGAATTTACTGGTGGAAACCCTGAGTGTTTCTTGGAAGAGAATAAAGTGGAAAGAAGACTGCGTTTGGAGTCTTAAGGCTTAGTTTTAAAGCTTGGTCCTGCCATTTACTTGTATAATGTTGGGCACATTCTCTCATCTCTAAAGGAACTGGATTGTCATATATATAAAGATATGTGTGTAATATGTATGTATATATAATATGTTTTATGTATATATATATGTGTGTGTGTGTATGTGTGTGAATGTATGTACATACACACACACACATATGTCCATTTCTCTTTGTTAATGCCTTTGGTTTCATGTAGTATAATGTAGAACATTAAAAGGACCTTGCAGGTAATGCTGTTCCACCCACTTATTGGAAGAGGGGATGACTGAGACCCAGGGAAGGAAGCTGATTTACCTAATGTAGCTGTTCACTGGCAGAGCTCCGTAATGTTAAGTGGATGCTGTGATGCCCACAGGAGGAAGAGGACTAGCTCTCCTCCCTCCCTCCTGCTTGGTGAGCAGCCTCCTTGGACTTAGGTGGCCCGTCACCAGCAGACGTGTGTGTCCATGTCGCCACCAGCCGGGATCTGAACCGGTCCGGTTTGAGAGAACCTGAGCCTGGGCTTGCCGGCCTTGGCCCTGGGCCATCCCCACACCCCAGAACAGATGAGTGGGGCAGGAGAGTGGGGAGGGGGCTGTGGTAGCTGTTAGCAATCTGGCCAGTCTACCTGCTGATTCTTGGTTCAGAAGTGATTCTGAGGGTGACTGTGGCCTGCCTTCTATTTTCTTTGCTCCTGGTACTGTGCCCCTGAATACAGCAGGCGCTGCCATTGGTGGTGTAGGGATACGGGAGTGTTGGATGGATAAGGACATCTTACCTTTACTTCTGAAAAACCGCGTGTGGTCAGGTAGCATCTTTGGTAGGTATTGACCCTTCCAGGGGGGCTGGAGCTTGGCCAGAATGTTCTACTTCCTACTTCTGTGATATAATGCTTCAACTGGTCTGCAGTCTCCTGTGCTGCTTCCTTCCACCAAGGCAGAGATTAAGCCCCCATCGTGCTTGCTTTCCTGTCCTGTGTGATCCTGTTCACGCTTCTCCGTAAATGTTTTAACTGGCGCACCTGCTGAGCCTGCTCCAAGGCTTTTCATTTTTTCAAAATGATGGTCACTCAAAATCTGTCCCTTCTTGCTCTGTGACCCAAGCACGTATATCCAAAGTAATCCTTTTATGTCACTTATCTGCAAATGAGTTTTGTGATTTAAGGTCTAAATACATGAATATTAAAAACATGTCTTCAAATTCACTTGGAGGAACTGTCAATCATGGGAGGGCAGGTAATTGCCTAGTTTCAATATTCTCAGTGATGGAAAAGAAAGTGGAGAAAATCCTCAAAGTCCTCGATTTGACTTTGGAATATGATGTTAAAAATTTGTTTTGGGGTATGGATACCATTCTGCATATGCTCTCTGGACAAAAGATGAAGCCCAGATCTCAGGGACCTATGAGACTTCATTTCCTTCATCTGCTATTTGATGAGGAAACCAGACTTTATAGATTGATGAAAAACTTCCTCACACAAAATCTTCCCTGGAGTAGGGAAGGTAGTCTTCCAATTTCCTCCCTTTTCCCCCTTCATTCAGAGTCAATTGAGTCTGTCAAGATGTCAGCAAAGGTGTGTGATTTAGCAAATGAGGTGCTTTCTTTTGTGAGCTTAAGAGCTCAACAAAGCATGTGTTTGGAGAACAGGAGCTGTCACTAGTTTGAAAGCTAGATTTGTTATGGAAAATAACACATACATATAAAATTTTAACATTTACAAAGCACTTTTCCTCATGACCCTATGAGGTGGAGAGAAAACTTCACACTGTCCTGGAAAAGAGCTGTTTCAAACTGTGAATCCCTGAGAGCATCAAACTGTTATTGGAGCTACAGAAAATAAGCCCTTCAGAAAGCCTTCAGTTGCTTCCTAAGTGTCCTGAAAACACTCTCATGAAGAAAAAAGAGCTTCCCCTCTCTCCAGACTGGAGGCCCTTGGGGTAAGGGTCTGGCTGTAGCTATCTTTGGACCAGCCTGACTAAGGTCAGATGCTCATCACTAGGAGGTTTCCTCCAAGCTGATTTTTAAAAAAATTTATTTTTTTGGCCATGTAGCAATTCATGAAGTTGCAAGTATATAGAAGGGGGAGGCAGATGTGAACTGTGTTTGGAGAGAATTGGACAAAAATCACATCTTTCAAGTAGAAAAAATGTAAAACATCAGAGCAGGAAAATCTCCTGAGTTTATTCTTCAACAGCCTTGTATCTGGGACATAGTCCAAGACTGTACTTCATTTATACTCTTCAGCCTTCTTAAGCCAGGTGATCAATCAGTTTCATAACCTATCTTTGGGGAGCGACTAGAGAATTCCCTATTATGAATGGGAAATAGGAAAGGGTGACATTTTGGTTGCCTTTTGTGTCTTTTCATAGATCTGTGGATCTGGGAGGGATGTTAGAATATGGAGTATTAGAGCTTCATAGCATCTCTTTATAGATCCCCTTGTTTAACTCCATCATCATTCTACTGATGCAGAAATGATCTGGAAGTGAGAAAAGTCAGGGTCTGAACTGCTAGTTTCAGGCAGAGCAAAGACTGGGACACAGGCCTTGTGGTTTCTAGAAATGGGCCCATTTTTTGAGAGAAGATGGTCAGCCCCGGATGATCTACAGTGTTGTGGATTCAGGGGTCTAGCTCCCACAGCCAGATCTGCAAAAATTCATCATTTCTTTATACAGAGTTGTGGGTGAAGAGTCTCTTTTTTAAAAATGTAAAATCTTCTTTGCTACTGCCATTTGTCTTTCTATAATTTTAAACTTTTTTTTTCCTCCCGGAACCAAATCTTATTGATTGGTTATTTTTGAACTTGGTTTTTCTTTGTTTCCTTTTGAAAAAAAAATAGGTGAATGCAAATCTTTTCCTTCCCTTTTCTCCTCCTTCACCCAGAATTGACAAAAGGAACAAATTTTATGGAATTCAGGATTTAATTCACCCCTCCTCTCCCTTTCTCTTTTTGGGGACAGAAGGTAGAGAGGTTAAATATTTTAATGAAGAATAGAGTGTAAAACAGTTCCCCAGTTAATAATTTTAGCGTTAAGAGTTTTGGATGACCTTTATATTCATTTTGTCATATCTTGTCTGGGAAGGGCATTGCAGGATGATCTTTCTGAGCCCTTTCTCTCAGAACTTACGTTTTCTTGTGTGTGAAGTGAGAGCATTAGACCAGGCAATCTCTTGAGTCTTCCGCAGCTTGCACATGTCTGATCCACACTTTCCTGGGTGCCAGGCTAAGGAAAGGATTAGGTAACTGGGGGATTGGCAATTTGTGTATGAAATGAGTCAGAAAAAGAGGAGATGGGAGGAGGCAGCATTAACCACGGGCTAGACCGTGTTGCTTTTAGTTGAATCACTGTGGCTCCTATTAATATTCTGCCAAACTTCCTCAGACTTATGGAAATGTCACCAAGCCCATAGTTTCAGATTCTCCTGAGGCATTGATGGTTTTATAGACCAATCTTTTTATTTCCATTTTGAGTTGCTAAAGAAATTCCAGTGAAATGAGCCCTTCTAAATTTGTTACCCTCACGTTTTGTCCTTGGTGGCTATAAGAAGTTAGAGAAAGATGGTCTTGGATTTCTGACTCCAGGATGAGTTGAGCTTCCTGACCCCTGATGCAGAATTGCCAAAACTAGGAAAAAAACGACTTTGTGTGTGCCAGCATCTATATCTATAACTATATATTTATATTTCATGTCCTTTCTGTGCCCTTTCAGGAAAATGGTAGATTATGGAGCTCTGAACTAACAGTCAAGCATTCTAGGTTCTAGGCTTGGCTTTGCCACTAGTTTGCTTTGTGACAAATATGTCACTAGCCTTCACAGAGCCCCTAAAGGGCTTACAGTGATTTTTTTCCCCTTTTCTGTAATTTGAGGAGTTTGAACTAGATGAGTCCAAAGTCTCTGGTTCTAGCTCAAATCCTACATGTTCCAGATTTCTTCCAGTGCTTCTTCCTAGTCCTCCAAACTTCTTCTTTTGAGTTTAAACATAATAGTTTGTCAGTAAGTGAATGTAGGAGCTCAGGTCAGTAAGAAATGAAATTATCTTTCTTGAGATCTTCATTAGCAATTTGTAAAATAGTATTACTCTCCCGGCTGACCTTGTCCCTGAATACAGTGTGAAGTGAAGATGATTCCTAGAACAGTGTGGGAGTGCTGTTACATGGTAAGTGAGGGAATTCTGGCTATTTAGTTAAAATGTGGAAAATGGGATTTTTGATGCACATTTCTTAATTGACAGTTCTACATTGTATATTTGTTTCTCCCCTGTTCTTTTAATCCGAACCAAGGTTTTAGAAGCCATGTGCTGCCATGAAAAGAGAATTCCATAAGAAATTAGGAAACCTGGACTCCAGCCTGGTCTTGTCTTTGAAAGGTTGTCACACTGGGCAAGTCCTTTCTCCCTGGCTCTCAGTTTCTTGCAAATGGGCCAGGCCCTTTCTAGCTCTGATTATCAGTTCAGCTTGACACATTAGAGTTGGTCTTACCTAGGAGGTTTGACTTCTCATTCTGCCAGGTGCATTTAGTTAACTGTATGACTCTGAGCCAGTCACTTAGATTGTTTAAAAAAACTCTATTTTTGCTCTATAAAATGGGAATAATACTGGCACTATCTGCCTCCCTCCCCACCTCCCTCCTTCCTTTTCTTTCTTTTCTGTATTCATTCATCCATTCATTCTTTTTTATTTGTTTTGTTTATTTTGCATATGAAGATACATGCCCAAGGTCACATACCTATAAGTGGCGGACCAAGACTGGACCTTGGAGCTCCTGAGTGCAGGGCCTGTGTGCGTGCTGAGATCGGACAGTTCTGTCCTTGCCTGTCTTTTATCTGGGACCCAAGATTCCTGAGATAGATGCTGCAGGGTGCACCTACGGGACCAGGGATTTGGAGAAAGCCTTCTGGAGAAGAGCAGACCCCGAGGGAAGGAAGGGCAAGCCTGTTTTAGTTTTCTCTCAGTGAGAGAAGTGGCCAAGACTCCACACCTGCCTACAGTAGTTCTAGAAAAGGTTAACATCGAGGTAAGTGAGAGGTTTGTTTGAAGGGAAGAATCTTGTCAGAAATTTAGATTTATTTGGTTCCCTCTATGTGGGCAGCTTCTGTATTTTCAGCTGCAGCAACTGTCATCTTAGAAAAACTTTTATTAGCAGCTGGGAGTGTTGAGCACAGTCTTGAATGTCATGGAACATGCAGACCTCCCCTGCTGCTCTCCTGTCCCCGGGAGTACTGTTATTCGTTCTTTAGAGGTGTCGGGGTAAGGTTACCCAACTTCATTTGTTCTATTTTGGCCCCCAAAAGAATAAACTAGAAAAGAAGGAAACTTGGTGGGAAGGTGGAGTGCCTTTGAAAAGTTTAACAAAAGGCTGAATTTGTATCAGTTTATATATATTTATCATGTTGGCACTCTCTACATCAGTGCAGGTCTCTTTATGACTTGATTGATCTTTCTGTGGCCATTCTGATGAGGAATCTCTCCAAACCTAGCTAGGAGACTGACCCCCAGAAGACAAGCAGTTACACACTGGGCTCATCCTTGAAGACTCTTCCAGCCTGATGGGACAATGAGGGCCCGGGCTCTCTTGGCCTGGCCTCTGAGAAGCAAAGGTGGCTTCTTCCCAGTGTGGGCCGTCCTTCTCTGGTGCCTGTGGTTATGCCTTTTGAAACTTATTCTCTGTTAGCATCCACCTAAACCAGCTCTTCCTGGTCATTTTTCCTGGAATAAAGTGCAGGAGTCCCATGAAAGCATCTTGTGTGCTCCAGCGAACCAGCAGCCTTCAAACATCCCAGCTGGCTGAGAAGGATGAAGCAAGTGCCAATTGAGAAATCCTAATTAAGCAGGTGTGCTTGGAAGACCCTGCCATACGGGCAGTCTGTCCAGCATCACACCTTGTGTAAAGTAATTGTATTCTGACTATCCGGGGATGTTAGATTTTCTTTAAAAACATTGATGTACTTTTCAAAAAAACAAAAAAGGAAAAACAAATCCCCAAACCCAGTTATACAAGTGGAAAATACGAGCTGCAGCAGGAGGAGTGAATGTTGTCGCTAGGGAATCCCCCTTTCCAAATAAGCGGCCTTCTGCTCTCCTGCCTGCTCCTGAATTCATTCCTAAACACTGCCATTTGGGTAGAGAAGCCAGCTGCCTCTCATAATAAATTCCTCATCCCATGGTGTTTGTCCTGAAGTAGCAATGACTTGAGCATGTCACGGTCAGGTAGGCCGTGGGAGCCGAGGGCTCCGCCTGGGCGGATGTGGACGGCTCCGAGCCGCCGTTTCAGCCCTCCGAGTACTTTGTGCAAGAAGCTGGCGACTTCCGCCTTCTCCCTGGGCTCTCTAAGGGGTTCTGCCCATTTTCCGGTCCCCTCTCCCCCCCTGTCCGTACTGAGCTTTTGGGCGCTGCGCATTTCCCAGGAGGGTGCCCCAACCATCGCTCCAGCGCGCATTCGTGCGGTTTATCCCTGCCGTGCTCTGGGAAGGGAGCGACGTGCTGCTGTTTTCCTCATTTTTACAGCGGAGAAAACTGAGGCCGACAGCGTTCAGTGCCGGGCCCAGAGTCAGCGCCAGCGAATGCCCGGGGCTGGCTTGGAACTGGGGCCTCCCAGGGCTCTGTGCCCTGCGCCATCCCAAAGGAGAGCCGGAGACCTTCGTCCCCGGCTGCCGCTGAGGCGGGCTGCGCCCTAGGCGACAGGAGCGGTAACAGGGCCCGAGGCGCGTGGTTCTTCTTGGGTGCGGGAGCCTCACTTCCCTTCTGGGAAGCTCCTCTCAGCAGCTCAGGGAGGCCGGGGCTCGTGCCCCTGTTTTCCACGTGACGAGCTGCCGCCCAAAGAATGCCGCCTGCGGAGATGCCCAGGAAGCCCTGGACAAAGAGGCCAGACTTAGTTATCAGAGCCCAGGTAGCTAACGCCTCCCCTCCTCGGCTCCTCAGGGACCTGCTTTGCGCCACCTCTTTTGTAAACTGGATTAAAAAAAATAAACTTTTCTAAAGCGAGTATTTTTTGTCTTATTTCCATCAGACCCTCTGCCACCTTCTCATGACATTATCATGCCCTTCAGAGTCACTTGGTCAACTTGGCCATTTGTTTATTGTTTTTGTTTCTTGCCAGGCAGTTGGGTTAAGGTGACCTGTCCAGGATTACAAAGTTAGTAAAGTGTCAAGTGACTGAGGCTGGACTTGAACTCGGTTCCTCCTGAGGGCCCGTGTCGCCCAGACCCCGTGGAAAAGATATGAGGAATGTAGATTGAGACTCTTCCCCTTCCTCCTAAATTAGAGAAAGTCCCCTTCAGGAATAAGGCCTTGCTGAAATGTCCACATGAAATGACTAGAAGAATACCCAGAAATTCACGGCTGAATTTCCTCAGACTCAGGGACTTTGCGAGACTAGACTCCCAGGGGGCTCCTGTTGAGAAATCCAGCTTGGGTTATTGTCAGGGTACTTGGCTAGAGAGGTGGTTTATGGGCACACAGATTTCCTACAGATCATCCTGCCCAGGAGCTCTTAAGCTGAAGTCTCGGAACTTTTTTTTTCTAATTAATATTTTGATAACATTATTACAACTGAATTGTTTTCCTTTGTAATTTTACATATTTTTGGCATTTAGAAACTTTGTTCTGAAAAGGGGTTCATAGACTTCCTCAGGCTGACAAAGGGGAAATACAACACTACCCCCTAAAAATGTCTAAAAACCTCTTGGTCTATTCTATTCCTTTGGGATAAGGAAAGTGAGCCCCGGAGAGGGCAGAGTTCTCGCCGATGGCCCAAATCTCTGCCCTCAGGAATCCTGCCTCTGGTTGAGGAGAAAAAAATGGGGTCATCTTAACTTCCACATAGATCCTGTCTGCACAAAGGGGCAAAGAATACCAACGACAGTCGTAGCAGCTAGCATCCATTGATGCTTTCCTAATATCTAATCCTCCTAAATGGGAGAGAAGGGGCTAATATCCCTGTTTTACAGCTGGGGAAACTGAGGCAGGCAGGTTTGGTGACTTGCCCAGGAGTCTGCAGTAAATGTCTTGGGCAGGATTCGAACTTGACCAACCTCAGGTGTGCCACAGACATCCCTGGAGGATCCAGGATTTCACCTAGACCAATTGTGGCCCTCTTTCCCCCTCGAGCATTGCCCCAGATCTTCATGCATTGCTGTGGACGGCCTGCATTGTGGGCAGGAGCTTTGGAGGGACATTTGGGGCTCCTCCTAGTGTGCCTTTGGAAGCCAGGCTCACCCCCTACTAATTGAGACTCAGGGAACTTCTGCCTTAATCTTAGTAACATGGTGATGCTTGACCATAGGCGGCCGGCTCTGAGGACGTTAATCTGAAATGACTATTTAAAACTTAGAGCATGGAGGAACTTTCTGACGTGGAGGCGATGGGATGGCTAGATGGATAGGGCACCAGCTCGGGAGGAAGAAAGCCCTGAGTTCAAATCCACCTTCAGATACTTGACGCTGACTGGTTGTATGATCCTGATTGCCCCCCCCAAAAAAAAAAAAAAAAAAAGAAATGAGGGGGTGGGAGTGGAATGGGAGGATGAACAGAGCATGAGGTAGTAGAAGATGGCCTGACCTTGGAATTGGGTCCATCACTGGCTTGGAACAAAGTTAAAGCCCTGCCCTGGGCATCCTGTGCTATAAGTTACAGGGCTGGATTCCGAGGTTCCTGAAAGCTAGTGGTGAATTCAGGGCCTGCCCTCTGGGGGCTGGGAGGAAGGGGGAAGGAAGGCAAAAGGGCAGCATCTCTGTGGTGCCTCCTTTGTGCCAGCTCTCTGCCAAGCAAAGGCCTCATTTGAGGCTCACATCACACATGGGAGGGAGGTCTGTATGAGCCCTATCTCAGCAGATGAGGAAACTGAGGCAGGCGGCGGTTAAGGGGCCAACACACAGCAGGGAGTAGGGCTAGATTTGAACTCTGGCCCTCCTGATTCCAAGCTCGGGGTTCTATATGCTGTGCTGCCATCTGTTTGAAAATGTACAAGTGTACCGGTGGTGTAAATTAAAACTTTAAAATGATCATCATAGGGCATGCATAGCATTTTAAGGTTCACAAAGCTCTTTACAGATACCTAGTTTGATTTTCAAAATAAGGAAATGGGCAAGTGTAGACTGCCAGGATCAGCTAGTAAGCCTAAGAAGCAGGATTCAAATTCAGGTTATCCTGACCGCCAAGTCTAGAATGCTCACCCCTGTCCCACCTGGCTGTCTCTGGGTTCAAAGGAGGAAATACCCAAGAAATGGGATGCAGGATGCCTTGGGGACAGATGTAGAAAGTCCCCCTAGAGCTGAGAAGATAAGAGCTTGGGGCAGGTGGGGAGAGCTGGGCCAGTGAAAACCATGTATTACTTTTGGAGTATGTTTTATGTGAATGCACGCTTAAGAGTGGGGCTTTAAAGCCAAGACCCTTTATTATTATCCATTCCATTAGGCAACAACTCTTCTTCCCCCTCCCTCCCTCAGTGATTTTTGTCAGCAGATGGGAATTTGTCTCCTCGCCCTGTAGATGGGGAGATTGGAACTCTGGGAAGTATCTCAGCCAAGGCCTTGCTTGAAAGTCTTCCTGTTCATCGAGTAGCTTCTCTCTGTCTGTCTGTCCCTCTTTTTATTAAAACTTTTTATTTTTCAAAACCTATGTGTGGACAATTCTTCAACATTAATCCTTGCAAAACCCTGTGTTCCAATTTCCCTTTCCTTCCCCACACCCTTCCCTGGATGGCAAATAGTCCAATATATGTTTAACATGGTAGAAATATATGTTAAATCCAATATATGTATATATATTTATACAATTATTGTGCTGCACAAGAGAAAAAGAGAAGCAAAACAAAATGTAAGCAAACAACAAAAAGAGTGAGAATGCTGTGTTGTGGTCCATACTTGGTTCCCACAGTCCTCTTTCTGGGTATAAACAGCTCTCTTCATCCTTGAACAAGTGGAACTGGTTTGAATCATCTCATTGCTGAAGAGAGCCACGTCCATCAGAATTGATCATCATATAATCTTGTTGTTGCCGTGTACAATGATCTCCTGGTTCTGCTCATTTCACTTAGCATCAGTTCACGTGAGTCTCTCCAGGCCTCTCTGAAATCTTCCTGCTGATTATTTCTTACAGAACAGTAATATTCATAACATCATATACCACAATTTATTCAACCATTCTCCAATTGATGGGCATCCACTCAGTTTCCAGTTCCTTGCCACTATAAAAAAGGCTGTCACAAACACTTTTGCACATAGGGGTCCCTTTCCCTCCTTTAGGATCTCTTTGGGATATAAGCCTGGTAGAGACACTGCTGGATCAAAGGGGATGCACAGTTTGATAACTTTTTGAGTTTAGGACTAGCTTCTCTCGTTGTGTTACATGTCTTTGCTTATTTATTGAATTTCTGATAAACAAATCCTTATCTAGTTGATTAATACTGTTGGCTGTAAAGGGGTAAAACTCTGAAAAGGTGTACTTGAATTAGATAGCAGAGCATTTATGGCTAATTACCTATCAATGTGAGATAATGGCTCTCTATACATATATTTTACATGAGATGGTGATGTGATGGGTCTCCTCACCATTGTCTTGCTGAATGTGTGGTGGTAAGGTAATCACAGGCAAGGATTCAATCAAAACAAATCAGAGATGGTATACATGCAAGGAAATATATATTTTATTTTACAAATCTTCAGATCCAACAAATCTCATCCACTCAAGAGGAAATGCTCTATGCCCTTGCTGTCTCCAGTGTCTGGGATGCTCTCCCTACCCAAATGAATTTTGGATTTTCTGTTTTCCTTCAAGACTCAGCTCAAATCTCTCCTTTCCTGGTCCCCTGCAAATATTAGAACCTTTCCCTCTGAAACTATCTTCTATTTCTTCTGTATACCTTACAGATACCCAGGTATCTGTAAGATATTTTACAAATTTGTATTTTTAATAGTGCTTTGCTTAATGCCATCTTTTTTAATCCTATAATATCTGAAAGCAAATTAGAATATCTTTGACATGTGGTCACCCAACCTTTGGTGAGATGAGCCCAGTGCCTTGAGGTAGTTCATTCTATTTGGGAGAGGTACCATTGCTTTTATGAACTGTAAATTATAAGGATTTATTTGCCTCTTGACCTCACACCTGTTATAGCTACTTTTGCCCTTTGAAACCATAAGTCTAGTCCCTCCCCAGTTATTTTGATTCCCTCAAACTCTTATCTTACAATCGGAGACACCTTCAGCAAAGTAGGAGATGTAAATTGGGGACTGGTGGTCAGCAGGGTGAAGTCAGATGGTGGGCTATTTTGAAAGCCAAGTAGAATTCAGATTTGAAGTGATAAGGGGTATTGGAATCCTTTTTATTTCTGTTTTTGGGAGGTCTTTTATTTGAGTTGACAAACATTTATACCCCACCTACTCTGGGTAAGGCACTGTGCTAAATGCTGGAGATA
Source organism: Antechinus flavipes (assembly GCF_016432865.1). Classification (NCBI taxonomy): domain Eukaryota; kingdom Metazoa; phylum Chordata; class Mammalia; order Dasyuromorphia; family Dasyuridae; genus Antechinus; species Antechinus flavipes. The sequence continues at coordinate 581,384,780 of NC_067400.1, forward strand.
TAGAGACATAGCACAAACGTCAATTCAACAGACATTTATTAATCACCTGTGATATGTCAGACACTAGCACTAAGGAGGTAAAGAAAGGCAAAATTAGGTCCTGCCCTCAAGAAACTCGGTCTAATGCAAGAGGCAACAAGCAGAAAAATACAGACAAGAAATTGAAGATAATCTCATAAGTTATGAGCATTAAGGGGCACTTGGAAAGACTTTTTGTTTGGGATTTTACCAGCAACTTGCTAGAAGCCAGGAAGAATGGGGAAGAAGAGGGAAGAGGATGATTACAGATGTAATGATGTTCATTATTAGTACAGTAAAGGGGAGAATAGCATTTACCTAAAAGATACTTGGGTTCCAATTAATCAATAGTATGTGCCAGGTTCTGTGCTGGGCACCAAGGATACAAAGAAAATTAAAAAACAATCTGTTTTAAGGGACTTATTTTAATATGATTCTAATACCTGGGTTTCTGTAAGGTATACAGAAGAAATAGAAGATAGTTTCAGAGGGAAAGGTTCTAATATTTGCAAGGAACAAGGAAGGAGAGATTTGAGCTGAGTCTTGAAGGAAGACAGAAAAACCAAAATTCATTTGGGTAGGGAGAGCATCCCAGACATTGGAGACATCAAGGGCATAGAGCATTTCCTCTTGAGTGGATGAGATTTGTTGGATCTAAAAAGTGTGAATGGAGGGGAGCAAAGTGTACAAAGACAGGAAATAGAGGAGGAGGCAGGCTGTGAAGACTTCTCAATGTCAAATGGAGAATTTTAGATTTGATTCTGAAGATTATAGCTACTGGAGTTTATTGAGGGAGGGGGGAGAAGGTTGGAGTGATCAGACTTGTGTTTTAGGAAGATTTCTAACATTTTTGACAGGTTCATCATCTGCTGGAAGATAAATCTGGAAGATAAAAGATAAATTTGTCAAGTTTGTTTTTTTTGTATCCACAATGTCTTGGTCATAGTATGTACTTAATGAATTTTTTTTTTATTTGTTGAATTGGACCCCATCACTTCCTGAATGAATTCATTCATTTTACTTGCAGCAACTCTCATTAGGGAGATTTTTCTCTTATATTGAAATTTGCCTCTCAATTTACAAACATTATGGAGGTCTCATTGGGAATAGAAATGAAGGGATGATCCTAGAGAGACATGCTTGCAATTATCCTTAATCTGAAGTCCATGAATTTGTTTTTAAAATATTTTAATAATTATTTTGATAAAATTGTTCCTTTTGTTTTAATTCCTTTGTTTTCCTATGTATTTTATTAATTATATAGTTGTTTTTTGAGAAGACTTCACCAGTATGCTCAAGGAGTCACAGGCACACCCAAAACTAAAGCCTTTTGTCTTGGTGACAGATTAGACCTAGGAGGTAAAGGTTCAGAGATGTTGAAAGAACACTTTAATTCATTGAATCTAGACATGGAAAGCATGGTATAGAGCTAGCACAGCCCCATTGCTGCCTGGCCCAAGGAGGTAAAATAATCAATTGAATGTCACTCAAGTAGTAAGTAGAAGTGAGATTTGAACCCATGATCTCTTACCATTAAAAGATAGAAATGGAGGATTTAAGTCTAGAAAAGTTTGGGCATGCAGGAGTTTTAGCGATAGAACATCTAAATATAATTTCAACAAACATTGTGTCTGCTAAGTGCACTATGATAAACCCTGAGGAGATAAAGAATGAAATCAGTCCTACTAAGTAACTCCCACATCCCTTCTCTTACATCCAATAATGGATGGAGTGGTATAATGGAAAGAGTGAAGTGGTATACCCATTTTACAAATGAAGAAATTGAGCCTCTGAAAGGAGGTCATATAGTTAATAAGAAAAGGAACTGGGATTCATTTTCCCCTTTATCCTGTTAATTTTTGGAAAGACTAGTCTAACTACAAAAATCATCAAACGTCAGTCATGCTGTTCAGCTCTTTTTGTGGTGGCAAAGAATTGAAAAGTGAGGGGTTGCCTATTAATTGAGGAATGGCTAAACAAGTTGTGGTATATGAATACAATGGAATACTACAATTCTATAAGAAATGTTGAACAGGATGATTTCAGGAGAACCTGGAAAGACTTTTATGAACTGAAGCTGAATAAAGTGAGCAGAACCAGGAGAACAATGAATGTACCCAGTAGCTGCAACATTGTGCTATGATCAACTACGAGAGACTTAGCTACTGTAAGCAATACAGTGATCCAAGACAATTCCAAAAGACTCATGATGGAGAGTGCTATTCACATCCAGAGAAAGAACTGTGGAGTCTGAATTCAGATCGAAGCATACTATTTCCATTTTTTTTCTTGTGGTTTTCCTTTTTGTTCTGATTCTTTTTTCACAGCATGACTAAATATATTTAATTGTACATGTACATGTCCAACATGTACAATCTATATCAGATTGATTGCCACTTTGGAGGGGGGGAAGGGAGAGAGGAAAGGAGAAAAAAAAATCAAAATCTTATAAAAGCAAATGCATTTGGGAAAAAAATACAATTAAGTAGGGGGAAAAAGCTTCATGCTATTAAAAAAAACATCAAGAGGAGATAGAAAAAGAAATTCAATTAAAAATAACCTCAAAATTCATAGCTGTGGGTCAAACTACCAAGACATGTTATGGATTTACATAAATACTATTTTAAATAGCTTCAGAGAAATGGAGTAGGTCAGCCTTATTAAACAAGAATCAAAAATAGTTTCATTAGCCCAGTATCTGGTAAACCCAAAACATAAGTCACTTAGGACTACATATTCAATAAGATCTCCTAGGAAAATTAGAAATCAGTTTTGTTAAAAGCAAGTTTATATCAGCATTTTACGACATAGAGCACAAAATTATCCAGATGGATACTCTACCTGAAATATAAAAGATAATAGTATTTTTTTAAAACCAGAAAAAAAAGGGAATACTTCTCACAATTCTGGATAGGGGGGAAAAAAAGTTAAAATAAAATTTGATTACCAGAAATTAAAAATATTTTGTACTATCAAAATTAAGCTAGACTGAGTAGAGCAGGAAAAAACATTTTGTATAAACTATCTCTGATAATGGTCTGATGTTGATGATATACAAGGAATTTGATCAAAGTGTTTTAAGACCAAGAACAATTCTTCATTATATAAATGATCAAAGAATTTGAAGTTTTCCAAGAACTGTCAACAAATAATTATGAAAAATTGCTCCAAATTTCTAAAAGTAAGATAAATGAAAGTTAAAACAGCCCAGAATTTTTTTTGCCACACTCAGCAAATTGGCAAGGTTAAAAGAAATAGGGAAATGGTAAATATTGGATAATATTAATAATGTAAAAGACAGGGTGCTATTGTTAGAACTGTGTATTGGTCCAATAATTCTGGGAAATGATTTGGAATTAAATAAAAATAAAATCCAGCAAGTGACTTAAATGGTCATAGCTCCTGACCTTGAGAACTTAGTGTTAGGCACCATGGAGGTCAAGATCAAAAACAATGATCCTATATATACCAAAGTATTCTTAGTAGTATTTTGCAGAAGCAAAGACCAGGAACAAAGTTGACGTCCATTAATTAGTAAATGGTTAAATAGATTATTGAACATAAATGTAATGGAATATTATTGTGCCACAAGGAAAATAATAAATATGAGGAAATAAGAAAAATTACAAGGACATGAATGAATGATAAAACATTATTAATTTCTTACCATGATAGGAACTAAACTAAATACTAGGGATAGAAATGGAAGAAAGTAAGACTTTTTTTGCTCTCTAGGAGTTTAGTTTCTCATGGAAAGAAAACATAGAGAAGCTACAAGGGGGAGGGAATAGCTCTTGAGATATTATGGTATCTTGATTCAGGGCAAAATAAGTGAAAGCCCACTTTTCAGAACCCAAGATAGTTTCATGATCAACAAAGTAAAAATTTAAGAAATAGGGGCAGCTATGTGGTGCAGTGGATAGAGCACCAGAGTCAACTTCTCCTGTAAAGCAGAATTTATGAAGGAGAAGATATGTCTGATTTTATAAACGCATATCCTGTGATTGAAAGGATTGACTCTTCAGGTCAAAAAGAGAGAAAATACACTCCTTTTAATTTGGGAAAAATTAAAGATTTGAAAAAGGGTTGCACTCTTTATGGGGCTACATCATCTTATGTGAAGATGTTACTGGATAATTTGTCTTATGAAATCCTAACCCCGAATGACTAGAAATCCATAGTGAAAACTTGTCTAGAACCGGGACAAAATTTATTGTGGCTTTCGGAGTTTCATGAATTATGTAGGATTCAAGCCCAATGCAATAGGCAAACAGGAGCTATTGTACAAGTTGCTTTTGACCAACTAGCTGGTGAAGGTCAGTATGCAGAGAGTTCAGAACAGATTTATTATCCCATAACAGTGTATGAGCAAATTTCTAAGGCTGCAATAAAAGCTTGGAATTCTCTCCCTGGACAGAAAGATGGAAATAATGCTTTCACAAAAATAGAGCAAGGTCCCAATGAACCTTTTGCAGATTTTGTGGGACGTTTACAAACAGCTGTAATAAGAACCATTGGAGATAATGCTGCCACAGAAATAATGACTAGACATTTGGCTAAGGAAAATGCCAATGAGGTTTGCAAGAGAATTATATGGGGGCTAGACAAAAATGCTTCTTTAGAGGAGATCATTAGACGCTGTGCCACAGTGGGCACAAATGCTTATTATGCCCAGACTATGATGAACATGGAAAGACAAGGTCCTTCTTGGCAGAGGAATTCTAGAGAAACTCGTCGATGTTTTCATTGTGGAAAAATTGGACATTTGAGAGCCCAATGTAGAAATGGAGATAGAGTGAGAAGACAGGGTGAGAGAAAACCCAAAACCCCATGTCCAAAATGTAACCGAGGCTTTCATTGGGCCTCTAAATGTATATTGACCCAGAGGAAGGAGAAGCAAGGCCCAGCTCCAAAGTATCAATCAAAGGACCGGTGGGGCATGATAGCAGCTGAGGTTACACCCAGAGAGACTTTAGAAATTCAGAACTCTGATGTCATCAACCAAAAGAAAAGCAATCAGGATTACAGTTGGGAAGAATACAGGCCTTTTAAGACAACAAGACAATATCCAATGCAAACAGCTTCAATGTAATTACCAGATGATGAGGAGAAATCCCAAAAGTGGTAAATAGAAGAGAATTAGATAGGTTAACTGCTTGGGGAAGAGGATCTGCTTATATTTCCACAGGTGGAAAAGGAATCAGATGGCTAACAATGAGACTGTCAAAAGAACTTTAAAATCTTCAGCTTTCAGTTCCTGAAAAACCAGCAAGAATCACTGGATTCCCTGAGATGAAAAATTGTTGATGAGACTTTTTGCAGTACTTCAGAGCTTACAGGAATTATTAGATTCCTGGCGCATGAACTAATGGACAATGGATTCCTTACGGACTATTTCTGGGACTTATGGACATTTGTAAATTTTCAGGTCGATTTATGTTGTTACATTACTACTAGCCTGTGTTATATTACTATGTGCTTATGTATTTTAAGCAATTGCAAGAATCATTGGATTTCTTGAGATGAAAGATTGTTGATGAGACTTTTGCAGTAGTTAAATGTTCATGTTGATTCATGTTATTTGTTACATTACCACTAGCCTGTGTTATATTGCTGTGTGCTTTTGTAAATTATGTATAATGCCTCCCATATTGATGGATTTATGTATACCATGTATATCTGTTACAAAGTTCTGGCCCATATTGGTGGATTTATGTGTACCCCCTCAGAAACCCCCTATGTTTTAAAACAAAAGAAAGGGGGAGATGTTAGAATCCTTATTAACTGTTACAAGAAGATGTTTTGGGCAGAACCTGAAACAAGGTACTAAGTAGAACTAATTAATACAAGGCTTGTGTTCACACTTTTACTCATTGGAGTTCAATGAGTTCATACCTCCCTTCAAGCTCTTTGGGCCAAAGAGCACTATGGGAGAAAACCCATAATCCCTCTCTCTGGAAGGAGCATAAATAGGCCAATGGGCCAGTCGAAGAAGTTCTTGAGAGTGAAGACACTACAAGTCGAGATTTCAGCGGAATGACATGAAGAGTTGGAGCTGGCTGGAGGCTGAAGAAAGCAGAGGCAGAGGCTGAAGGACCAGACCTTTGGATTTGGTGACATTCGGAGAGAGCTCTTGGAACCAAGCAGAGAGATAGGCCTCTAAGCTAACCGGGCTATATTGGGATAATAAAAGATCTGAACTTTTATCACCTGGCTGCGTTTTGAGAAGAAAAAGCTCACTACACACCAGCCCTGAAGTCAGGAGGACCTGAGTTCAAATATGACCTCAGTTAATATGTCCTAACTGTGTGACCCTGGGCAAGTCACTTAACCCCAATTGCCTCAAGGGAGAAAAAAAAGAATTACTTGTGGTTCGGTTACACTAACATGATAAAGTTATGCTAATTTAATTTACAGATTTAGTGACGTCAATCAACCATGATTAGGACTAGATGAAACAGAATTTACCTAGGGAAACACAAACACAAGATCAAGAATCTTTTTTAAATAGTGGTTTTTTTTTTATTTTCAAAATACATACAAAGATAGTTTTCAACATTTACCCTTGCAAAACCTTGTGTTCCAAATTTTTCTCCCTCCTTTCCTCCATTCCCTTCCCTAGACATATAATCCAATATATGTTAAACATGTGCAATTCTTCTATATATATTTCTACATTTATCATGCTGCACAAGAAAAATCAGATCAAAAAGGGAAAAAAAAAGAAAACAAAAAGCAATCAAACACAAAAAAGGTGAAAATACTATGCAGTAATCCACATTCAATTGCAATAGTCCTCCCTCTGGATGCAGATGGCTCTATCACAGGTCTATTGGAATTGACATGAATTGCCTCACGTTGAAAAGAGCCATGTCTATCAGAGTTGAAGATCAAGAATCTTAATGGAGAAAAGACAGAAATAAAAGAATTTAGAGGATGTAATACTACCAGATCTCAAACTGTAGTATAAATCAATAATTACTGAAATTATTTGGCTTTGATTTAAAAAATAGAAAAGCTGAGTAACAGAATACACTAAGCAAGCAAGATCCAAAAGCAACAGATAGAGTAGCCTAATTTTGAATAAAATAAAAATATAAGATCCCCTTTATTCATAAGAACTGCTGGGGAAAAGATAATGTAGCTTGGAATTAGGTTTAGACTAACTTCCTGCATCATCATAAGCTCTCATAGAATATGAAACATAAAAAAATTAGAGGAAGATAGAAGGGAGTACCTTTCAAGGCCCAGGAAGAATTCTTAAGTAAATAAAGGATAGAGGTAAAAAAATAAAAGGTAAAATAGACTCCTGATTGCATAAAATTAAAAAGATTTTGTACACATAAAATTAATCCTCCAAGAATAAAAAAGAAGCTGTTGATTGGGGGAAAAATGTTTGCCAAAAAAATAACAACTTTGCTAAAGGTCTAATATTCCAAGCATTGATTGAAATGAATATATAAAAACAAGGCCTCTCCCTCAATGGATAGGTTGTCAAAGGATATCAACAGTTTTCCAAAGAAATGCAGACTCAACAACCATATGAAAAGTGATCAAAATTTCTTTTTTTTTTAATTTTTATTTAATAATTACTTTATATTGACAGAATCCATACCAGGGTAATTTTTTTTTTTACAACATTATCCCTTGCACTCATTTCTGTTCCGATTTTTTCCCCCCTCCCTCCCTCCACCTCCTCCCCTAGATGGCAAGCAGTCCTTTATATGTTGGATATGTTGTAGTATATCCTAGATACAATATATGTTTGCAGAACCGAACAGTTCTCTTGTTGCATAGGGAGAATTGGATTCAGAAGGTATAAATAACCCGGGAAGAAAAACAAAAATGCAGATAGTTCACATTCGTTTCCCAGTGTTCTTTCTTTGGGTGTAGCTGCTTTTGTCCGTCATTTATCAATTGAAACTCAGTTAGGTCTCTTTGTCAAAGAAATCCACTTCCATCAAAATATGTCCTCATACAATATCGTTGCCGAAGTGTATAATGATCTCCTGGTTCTGCTCATCTCACTTAGCATCAGTTCATGTAAGTCTCGCCAGTCCTCTCTGTATTCATCCTGTTGGTCATTTCTTACAGAACAATAATATTCCATAACATTCATATACCACAATTTACCCAGCCATTCTCCAATGGATGGGCATCCATTCATTTTCCAGTTTCTAGCCACTACAAATAGGGCTGCTACAAACATTTTGGCACATACAGGTCCCTTTCCCTTTTTTAGTATCTCTTTGGGGTATAAGCCCAATAGAAACACTGCTGGATCAAAGGGTATGCACAATTTGATAATTTTTTGGGCATAATTCCAGATTGCTCTCCAGAATGGTTGGATTCATTCACAACTCCACCAACAATGCATCAGTGTCCCAGTTTTCCTGCATCCCCTCCAACATTCATCATTAATATGTCCTAACTGTGTGACCCTGGGCAAGTCACTTAACCCCAATTGCCTCAAGGGAGAAAAAAAAGAATTACTTGTGGTTCGGTTACACTAACATGATAAAGTTATGCTAATTTAATTTACAGATTTAGTGACGTCAATCAACCATGATTAGGACTAGATGAAACAGAATTTACCTAGGGAAACACAAACACAAGATCAAGAATCTTTTTTAAATAGTGGTTTTTTTTTTATTTTCAAAATACATACAAAGATAGTTTTCAACATTTACCCTTGCAAAACCTTGTGTTCCAAATTTTTCTCCCTCCTTTCCTCCATTCCCTTCCCTAGACATATAATCCAATATATGTTAAACATGTGCAATTCTTCTATATATATTTCTACATTTATCATGCTGCACAAGAAAAATCAGATCAAAAAGGGAAAAAAAAGAAAACAAAAAGCAATCAAACACAAAAAAGGTGAAAATACTATGCAGTAATCCACATTCAATTGCAATAGTCCTCCCTCTGGATGCAGATGGCTCTATCACAGGTCTATTGGAATTGACATGAATTGCCTCACGTTGAAAAGAGCCATGTCTATCAGAGTTGAAGATCAAGAATCTTAATGGAGAAAAGACAGAAATAAAAGAATTTAGAGGATGTAATACTACCAGATCTCAAACTGTAGTATAAATCAATAATTACTGAAATTATTTGGCTTTGATTTAAAAAATAGAAAAGCTGAGTAACAGAATACACTAAGCAAGCAAGATCCAAAAGCAACAGATAGAGTAGCCTAATTTTGAATAAAATAAAAATATAAGATCCCCTTTATTCATAAGAACTGCTGGGGAAAAGATAATGTAGCTTGGAATTAGGTTTAGACTAACTTCCTGCATCATCATAAGCTCTCATAGAATATGAAACATAAAAAAATTAGAGGAAGATAGAAGGGAGTACCTTTCAAGGCCCAGGAAGAATTCTTAAGTAAATAAAGGATAGAGGTAAAAAAATAAAAGGTAAAATAGACTCCTGATTGCATAAAATTAAAAAGATTTTGTACACATAAAATTAATCCTCCAAGAATAAAAAAGAAGCTGTTGATTGGGGGAAAAATGTTTGCCAAAAAAATAACAACTTTGCTAAAGGTCTAATATTCCAAGCATTGATTGAAATGAATATATAAAAACAAGGCCTCTCCCTCAATGGATAGGTTGTCAAAGGATATCAACAGTTTTCCAAAGAAATGCAGACTCAACAACCATATGAAAAGTGATCAAAATTTCTTTTTTTTTAATTTTTATTTAATAATTACTTTATATTGACAGAATCCATACCAGGGTAATTTTTTTTTTTACAACATTATCCCTTGCACTCATTTCTGTTCCGATTTTTTCCCCCCTCCCTCCCTCCACCCCCTCCCCTAGATGGCAAGCAGTCCTTTATATGTTGGATATGTTGTAGTATATCCTAGATACAATATATGTTTGCAGAACCGAACAGTTCTCTTGTTGCATAGGGAGAATTGGATTCAGAAGGTATAAATAACCGGGAAGAAAAACAAAAATGCAGATAGTTCACATTCGTTTCCCAGTGTTCTTTCTTTGGGTGTAGCTGCTTTTGTCCGTCATTTATCAATTGAAACTCAGTTAGGTCTCTTTGTCAAAGAAATCCACTTCCATCAAAATATGTCCTCATACAATATCGTTGTCGAAGTGTATAATGATCTCCTGGTTCTGCTCATTTCACTTAGCATCAGTTCATGTAAGTCTCGCCAGTCCTCTCTGTATTCATCCTGTTGGTCATTTCTTACAGAACAATAATATTCCATAACATTCATATACCACAATTTACCCAGCCATTCTCCAATTGATGGGCGGATATCCATTCATTTTCCAGTTTCTAGCCACTACAAATAGGGCTGCTACAAACATTTTGGCACATACAGGTCCCTTTCCCTTTTTTAGTATCTCTTTGGGGTATAAGCCCAATAGAAACACTGCTGGATCAAAGGGTATGCACAATTTGATAATTTTTTGGGCATAATTCCAGATTGCTCTCCAGAATGGTTGGATTCATTCACAACTCCACCAACAATGCATCAGTGTCCCAGTTTTCCTGCATCCCCTCCAACATTCATCATTATTTTTTCCTGTCATCTTAGCCAATCTGACAGGTGTGTAGTGGTATCTCAGAGTTGTTTTAATTTGCATTTCTCTGATCAATAGTGATTTGGAACACTTTCATATGAGTGGTAATAGTTTCAATTTCATCCTCTGAAAATTGTCTGTTCATATCCTTTGACCATTTATCAATTGGAGAATGGCTTGATTTCTTATAAATTTGAGTCAGTTCTCTATATATTTTGGAAATGAGGCCTTTATCAGAACCTTTAACTGTGAAGATGTTTTCCCAGTTTGTTGCTTCCCTTCTAATCTTGTTTGCATTAGTTTTGTTTGTACAAAGGCTTTTTAATTTGATGTAATCAAAATTTTCTATTCTGTGATCAGTAATGGTCTCTAGTTCATCTTTGGTCACAAATTTCTTTCTCCTCCCCAAGTCTGAGAGATAAACTATACTATGTTCCTCTAATTTATTTATAATCTCGTTCTTTATGCCTAGGTCATGGACCCATTTTGATCTTATCTTGGTATATGGTGTTAAGTGTGGGTCCATGCCTAATTTCTGCCATACTAATTTCCAATTATCCCAGCAGTTTTTATCAAATAATGAATTCTTTTCCCAGAAGTTAGGGGCTTTGGGTTTGTCAAACACTAGATTGCTATAGTTGACTATTCTGTCTTGTGAACCTAACCTTTTCCACTGATCAACTAATCTATTTCTTAGCCAATACCAAATGGTTTTGGTGACTGCTGCTTTATAATATAATTTTAGATCAGGTACAGCTAGGCCACCTTCATTTGATTTTTTTTTTCATTAATTCCCTTGAGATTCTCGACTTTTTATTGTTCCACATGAATTTTGTTGTTATTTTTCCTACATCATTAAAATATTTTCTTGGAAGTCTGATTGGTATAGCACTAAATAAATAGATTAGTTTAGGGAGTATTGTCATCTTTATTATGTTCGCTCGGCCGATCCAAGAGCACTTAATATTTTTCCAATTATTTAAGTCTGACTTTATTTGTGTGGAGACTTTTTTATAATTTTGCTCATATAATTCCTGACTTTCCTTTGGTAGATAGATTCCCAAATATTTTATGCTATCAACAGTTATTCTGAATGGAATTTCTCTTTGTATCTCTTGCTGTTGGGTTTTGTTGGTGATGTATAAAAATGCTGAGGATTTATGGGGATTTATTTTGTAGCCAGCTACTTTGCTAAAATTATGAATTATTTCTAATAGCTTTTTAGTAGAATCTCTAGGTATACCATCATGTGATCAAAATTTCTACTAACAAAGTCTTACCTCATATTCACCAGTTTGGCAGTGGGGATTAAACACAAAAATCATTAATATTAAAGAATTCTGGAAAGACAAACACAGCAATGTCTCACTTAGAAAAGCTATGAGTTGATCAGTTGGAATTAATTCAGAATAGTTAATCAATTGGCAGTTTTACTAGAAAAGTCACTGAACTGTACCCTTTGATAGGCACAGATCTCAAAGAAGGTAAAGATGAGGGAAATGGCCCATATATAAAAACACTACAGCAGCAATTTTGTGGGAGTAAGTATATAATATATGAATTTATGTATGTATACATATGTGTAAATATATAGGGACACTAGGTGGGTACCATGGTGCACAGAGAGCCAGGCCTGGCGTCAGGAAGGCTCATCTTCCTGAGTTCAAATTTAACCTCAGACTTTTGGGAGCTATGTAATCCTGGGCAAGTCACTTAACCTGATTTGCCTCAGTTTCTAAATCTGTCAAATGAACTGGAGAAGAAAACGGCAAACTACTCCAGCATCTCTGCAAAGAAAACCCCATAAAGTCAGATAGAACTGACTGACTGGTGTGTGTGTGTGTGTGTGTGTGTGTGTGTGTGTGTGTGTGTGTGTGTGTATGTGTGTGTGTGTGTGTATGTATGTGTGTATAAACATATTAAGAATTTAGAGAAAAAAATAGTTCTTCACAACTTTACCATTTTTTTGTGGAAGTAGGAACAAGAAACAAAGTGAGTGACCATAGATGAATGGCTGAAAAAAAAGTGTTAATATATGAATGCGATGAAATGTTACATCATTAAGAAAAGAAAAATATAAAACATTCGGAGAAATATGGGAAGACTGTGAACTCTTTTGCCCCTTTATTGTATCCCCAACATTTAGGATGATGTCTAATACACTTAATAAATGCAGGTTGACTGTGTGTTCATACAAGACAATTGTATGAACACATGCCATAAAATTTTCCTGAAAATCTTAATAATGTAAAAGAAAATAACAGTGAAAGACATCAGAACTTTGATCAATGAAGACTAAATGACTAACAATGAAGCACAACTCCTTTCAGCAGAGTCTCTATGACACATGCATTGTCAGACAGAGCCTGTTTTGAGAGGAAGGAAGTGATTCCCAAGCATGTACAATATTGAAGGCTGGGGATACCAATGCAAGCAAAAGACGGTTCCTGTCTTCAAGGAGCTTACATACTAATGGAAAAGGATGACCAAAAAAAAAATAACCCAATAAAAGTGCTGAGGGAAAGTCCCGCCCTTAGAGAAAAGGTAAAGTTTAGAGGTTCATTAAACTAAACATTAAAGCTAAAAAAGGAGTGAACATCACTGCTTCAGGTATTTCTCTAGCAGAGGTTCTGGGGAAGCACCAGTGGGAGGAGGAGGCTAAAAATGGAGGCATTTTTCCAATGTGAGCTAGCTTCTGAGATAGAGGCGCACTGTAGGACGATGATGTCCAAGCCAAATAGAAATAGATCCCTGTGGGGTTCATATCAGCTTAGAAAGCCACAAAAATAATATTCTCTGTGTTGTATTTGAACAACACTGGTTCATCTACACCTTTATGGGAGTTTTATTGACCACTGCCCATGGTTTGATACCTCTACTCTGGGGGAGAAAGATTTGCTTGGTTAGGGATATCTTCAGAGTGATAAATTCTGCTGGGGAAATAGTGGGAAAATTTGGAGAATCAGGAGTGGATATATATATTTTGCTGAATTGAAAGGGAAGGTTCCATCAATAGGAAGAATAACCAGAAAATTGTAACAGTGTTTTTCTTAATCACCAATAAAACATTTATTTAAAAAAATAGTAACTTATCCTTGCTGCTTTCATTTTCTCAGTTTCCACTTCTTGATCCTGCAAGCTTTTATTCCCACTATTCCATTAAAACCATATTGAACTTCCTAATCATAAAACCCAAAGAAGAAGGTTCAGTCCTCATTCTCATGTAATGTAACATTTTTAGCCATTGTTTCTTTCTTAAAACATTGTTTTAACCCTAAATGTAGGCTTCCCCATTATACCAAAGTTCAGCTCTTTAAAGGAGTATATTTTAGAGGGGAGGACAGAATTCCCATCTACCTCCCCACGTAGCTCAATGGTCACTGCTATGTAGATGACACACAAATCCATATTTAGCTCTTATATTTTTCCCCATCTCCAATTCCTACTTCATTGCATAAAGGAATATACTTTGCCCTTCCCCCATCCCACCACAATTGAAATATCTTGTCCATGGCTACCCAGATAACAAGTGGCAGAGCCAGGATTAGAACTAGATTGTTCTAACTCCACATTCGTATTTTTCCTATCACCACACTGAAGGCATAAGGATTTTTTCTTGGGAGGGGGAAGAGAATTATAGGGATCTGAAAGTGGGGTCCTCAGGAGTCTCATTCCCAACCCCCATGGGGCTTTGAGTTTCTCTAAGGAACACTTGCTGATTCCCACGTGGATCTAGGAACAATATCAGTTCCCCCTGTGGAATAAGTTACCATGGCAACCTCAAGTTATGCGGGAGTTGTGGAATGATGGAGAGTAATAAGCCACACAACCCCCCCAAACACTCCGTAATTGTCCCAGGGGAATAATAAGGTGAAATGTTTTATTCTTAGATGAGGGAATTTCTGAGCTTTTGTCCTCGGGAGCTGGGGAGGGGGGGTGGGATACAGCAAGTTGCTGCTAAGGGGCGATGCTTTATACTTAAAGACAGAACCTGCTCTCCTGGCCATTTGAAGGAATCCCCACCCTCTGCCCCCTGAGGTCAGGATTGTTGGAATCTTCAGAGATTTGAACTGGTAGTTAAGAACTCAGTGCCCAGCTCAACAACCATTCATCAAGTGCCCTATGCTGGATGCTGGGGTCACAGAGACAAAGAGAAACAGCCCCAGAGCTCAAGGATCTTATTTCTGTTGGGTCTTACACAGATAAACAAAAACTAAGTCATTTGGGAAGGGAGAGAATACTAGGAACTGATCAGATCAGGAAAGATTTTCACAGAAGAGGTGAAACCTGAGCTGGGTTTTAAAATAAAGGGTTCTGCCAGGAGCACAATTTAGATAATATGAGCAATATTGAAAAGACAAATAACTTTGAAAGGTATAAGGACTCTGATCATCACAGTAACCAATCCCAATTCTAAGGGACTGATGAAGAAGCCTGCTCCCCATCTCCTGACCAAGAGGTGACAGGCTCGAGAGACAGAGGCAGACATATATTTTTGGCCACGGCCAATGCCGAAATTTATTTTGCTTGACTGAGTATTTGCTATAAGATTTGTTCCTCCCACCCATCCAGGATGGGAGAGGAGATGGAAGAGAGAAAACATGAATGCTTGTTAATTGAATTTTTTTTTGATAAATGAGGGATTTAAAAAAGATAAAAGAGTTATGAGCAGCTGTGATGAAGAGAGAGTGAATCCCCAGCATGAGGAATGGCTTGTACAAATGCATGGGAGAGGGAGGTTTGGGAAACAGTAAGTAGTTCAGTTAGGCTGCAGAGTCTAGTTCATTAAAGGGAAATCATGTAAAAGGAGGTTGGAGAGACAAATTGGATCCTGATTATGAAAGTTCTTGTACACTAGGCTGAGGATGTTGTGTCTCATCCCAGAGGCAACTGGGAGTCTGCCTTTGAGCAGAGGCATGGCTTGGTCAGACAATATTGCCTTAGGAAGGTTCTTGGGGCAGTCCTGTGGGGAATGATTCAGAGAAAAGAGAAACCAGAAGCAAGAAAACCAATTGGACAAGTATTAATATAGTACATAAGAAAGGGCTGAAACTGTAGGAGTGGAAAGAAGGAGATATGAGAGATGTCAAGGCAGTGCAATCAACAAATGATTGGATAGGGACAGTGAGGGAAAAGGGAAAAGCTGGGGTGATGGAGGTTAGATTTCTGGGTTTTTGGAGAAAGGATAAAGGAGATGTTAGGGAGTTTAGAGGGATAGATTTAGGAGAAAAGATGAGTTCTGTTTTGGGAATGTGTTTAAGATTCCTCTGGGGCATCCAGGGGGAGAGCTGTCCTGGCAACGTGATCCTGGATAGAATTCAGGAGAATTATCTAGAATTAACATAATAAATTATGTTAAAAATAAGCATAAAAAATAACAAATAGAAATAACATCATCATTATCTAGAATTAACATAATAAGTAATAATAAGGATAGTAAATCACATAAAGAGATTTGGTGAATAAGGAGCTGTCCTTGAAGGCAAGAAGATCTGAGTTCAAATTCTGACTAGCACATCTTAACTCTGACCCCAGGCAAATGACTTAAATTCTCAGTTTCCTACCTAAGTCGCTCTAAAAATTACAGAAAAGGTGCAGATCTGTATTGGAAGAGGAAATGTCCTCAACTGGGATTTCCCCAGATCAAAGGAATCATAAGTCCAGTCCTTATCCCTAACATGTATATAAAACTTTAAATTTTGTAAAGACTTTCTATGTCCTATATATACGTATATACATACATATGTGTGTGTGTTTATATACAAATGTGTACGCCTTCATTTGGTCCTCACAATAACCCTGTGGGAGGCAAGTGTTATTAGTGTTCCTATTTTACAAATGAGGAAACACGCTGAAAGAGCTTGCCAATTTTTAATCATTTGTGTAGAGATGATCAATGAATCAATGGGAGCTGATAATTACACTAACGTAAGAAGAGAAGAGGGTTCAGGCTAGAACCTCGAGGGACTCAAACTCTCAGGTTTGGGATATAGATGACAATCCAGCAAAAGAGACTGAGAAAGAGTAGTAGGGGGCAGGGAGCCAGGAGAGGGCAGTATCAGAGAAGACAAGAAGGAGAGTGATTGACAGCATCCAACTATGTTGAGAGGCAGACTGAGAAAAGGCTAGTGGATTTAGCAGTTAAGAAAGATGTTTGGAACCTTTAGAACACAGAAGATCAAAGGTGGGAGGACCTTCGCCCACAGGGTGGCAGAGTTGGGAAGGACCTAGAACATAAAATGTCAGAGCTAGAAGGGCCTTTAGAGATGATCTAGTTCGGGCTTATATCCCAAAGAAATCTTTAAGAAGAGAACTGTATGTGCATGAACGTTTGTGGCAGCCCTCTTTGTAGTGGCCAGAAACTGGAAACTGAGTGGATGCCCATCAATTGGAGAATGGCTGAATAAATTGTGGTATATGAATGTTATGGAATATTATTGTTTGGTAAGAAATGACCAATAGGAGGATTCCAGAAAGGCCTGGAGAGACTTACACGAACTGATGCTGAGTGAAATGAGCAGGACCAGGAGATCATTATATACTTCAACAACAATACTATATGATGATCAATTCTGATGGACCTGGCCATTTTCAACAATGAGATGAACCAAATCAGTTCCAATGGAGCAGTCATGAACTGAACCAGCTACACTCAGCGAAAGAACTCTGGGAGATGACTAAGAACCATTACAAAGAATTCCCAATCCCTCTATTTTTGTCCTCCTGCATTTTGCATTTCCTTCACAGGCTAATTGTACACTATTTCAAAGTCTGATTCTTTTTGTACAGCAAAATAACTGTATGGACATGTATACTTATATTGTATTTAATTTATATTTTAACTTATTTAACATGTATTGGTCAACCTGCCATGGCGGGGAGGGGATGGGGGGAAAAGAGGGGAAAAATTGGAACAAAAGGTTTAGCAATTGTCAGTGCTGTAAAATTACCCATGCATATAACTTGTAAATAAAAAGCTATTAAAAAAAAGAAAAAAAAAAAGAAATTGTGCTGAAATTGTTAAAAACAAGCAAACAAACAAAAAAACCCCAAACCCCCAAAACGAACAAACAAACAAAAAAGAGATGATCTAGTTCAATTTCCTTAATCCAAGCCTGACAAAAATGTTAAATGGTAGGGCAGACCCTTGGGGCATTCCAAGTGAAGACTTCTTTCCTAGTTTGCATTTTGTCATTAACAATTAGATTACTGGGGCTGTTAGTTGGTGCAGTGGTTAGAGACCCAGCCCTGAAGTCCGGAGTACCTGAATTCAAATCTAATCTCAGACATTTAACGCTTCCTGGCTGTGTGACCCTTGCAAGTCACTTAACCCCAATTATCTCAGCAACAAACAAAAAACCAAAAAAAGAAACTGCTACTACTCCCAACCATAGAACAAGTTGAATTATTGTCTAGTCTACCTGATTGCATTATTGTCTGGCTTACATGTTTTCATAAGAATAGCATAATAGGTTACTAGATTCTTTATTAAAACGGCAACAAACTATATCTACAGCAAGGCCAATTCGGGAACTTTGTCAGAAAAGGAAATAAAGTTTTTCTGGAATGGCCCTTCATACTGGTGTAATACCCATTTACAATGACTTTTTAAAAAATCTGGGACAATACTTGTCCTCTGCTGTTTTTTTTTTTTTTTGAGGGGGTTATATCAGATAAAAACTTGAGGAAAATCATAATCACTATGAATCCCTAGATCAGAAAACTTCTTACCATGAAAGGTTTGGCTATCTGTCTTACATTTTTAACTATCTCTACCTTTTTTTGGTAGTTGAGACAAAATTCAGATTACCCAAAGTGTTTGGGTAAGTTAAAAACAGCATAGTATGTTATAGTATTTGTTGATAGAATGGAGAGGGGAAATTGGGGAAAGAGCAGACCTTTTCTTGGAATTCCCTCTGGTCTTGGAGTTGGAGAACAATTTGTTACAATGGTGATGAAGGCCACTGAAGCAGGAACTGTGGAGCGTGTAGAACTTAGATATCCAAGACACCAAGTTCATCCACCATGTCTTGGGCCATTGCTAGTCATTTTGATTTCACCCTGCCACTGGACTTCCATAACTCTGGAGGAGAAAGTGAGACTGAGGGGACTTTGTGCAACTCTGCCTCACTTAAATCCAACTCATAAACAAGTCAAGAAAGGAAAGAATAACAATAGTTGGTTGTATCTAATGGCATCAGGCTTCATCTTTTGCTCCAAGACATCTATAGATCATATGTCCCTCCTCAATAGCTCCCTTTTCTTCACAGCTTAGTCCTATTTTCTCCAACTCTTTTCTTTGACTGGCCTTCTAGGGTTGTGCTCTGAAAGCCTCTGATTTTTCCATTCCACTGTTAGACTCTTGAAATCCCTCCTCTGCCAAACACTCACATAACCTAAATTGAGGATTCTCCTAGTTTAAGCAACTAAGTAGCTAGCTTGACCTTAAGTCAAGAAACTCTGAATTCAGAAGAAATTAAAACCATTTTTAGTCATATGAAAAATGCACTAAATCACTAAATCACAGAGAAATGCAAATTAAGACAACTCTGAGGTACCACTTCATACCTCTCAGATTGGCTAAGATGACAGGAAAAGATAAATGTTAGGAGAGATATGGGAAGACTGGGACATTAATGCATTGTTGGTGGAGTTGTGAACTGATTCAATCATTCTGGAGAGTAATATATAACTCACGCCCAAAGGGCTATAAAACTGTGCCTGACCTTTGATTTAGCAATGTTTTTAATGGGCTTATATCCCAAACCCATATGTGCAAAAGTGTTTGTGGCAGCCCTCTTTGTAGTGGCAAAAAACTGGAAACTGAGTGGATGCCCAACAGTTGGAGAATGGCTGAATAAATTGTGGTATACGAATATTATGGAATATTATTGTTCTATAAGAAACGACCAGCAGGATGATTTCAGAGAGCCTGGAGAGATTTACAGGAACTAATGCTGAGTGAAGTGAGTAGTATCAAGAGAATATTGTACAAGGCAACAAGATTATTGGATGATCAATTCTGACGGACGTGGCTCTTTTCAACTATGAAGTGAATTAGGGCAATTCCAATAAACTTGTGATGGAGAAAGCCACCGCACCCAGAGAGAGGAGACTGAATGTGGATCACATCATAGTATTTTCACCTTTTTTATTATTATTTGCTTGCTTTTTTTGTTTTTTCATTTTTTCTCCTCTTTGATCTGACTTTTCTTGTGCAGCACGATACACGTGGAAATATGTATAGAAGAATTGTACATGTTTAACATATATGGAATTACTTGCTCTTTAAGGAAGGGAGGGGGGAAGGGAAGGAGAAAAATTTGGAACATGTGGTTTTGCAAGGGTGAAATTTGAAAACTTTGCATATATTTTGAAAATAAAAAAGATCATTTAAAAAAATCTGAGTTCAAATCTAGCTTCAGACACTTACTAGCTATGTGACTTTGGGCAAGTCACCTCCATTTACCTTGATTTCCTTAATTATAAAATGGAAATAATAATAGCACCTACCACCCAGGATTGTTGTAAGAGTCAAATAAAATAATATTATAAAGTGTTTACCACAGTACCTGGTAAATAGTATTTATATAATCAACAGATCATAACTAAGTTTCCTAAATTAATCTGAATATTCTTCCTATCAAAGGTCATTCTAGTTCATCCATGGACTTTTCAGGCTTAAAACTTATTTTTATCTAATAAATATATCCAAGCATATCCTCTTATCATTTACTTTATTATTTTGATTTTCATTTTATTATTGCTAGCATATTATATTATTATTGTTTGTTTTTATATTTTCTTATTATAAACACATTTATTTATTTATTATTGGAGGTGACTGGAGTTAAAATGACTTGACCAAGGTCACACAACTTGTAAGTGTCCAAGACTGGATTTTAACTCAAGTCCTTCTGACTTCAGGGCTAGTATTCCTTTCACTGAGTCACCTAACTACCCTTATCATTTATTTTAAATGGGCCTTGAACCTTAAAGGATCTTTTTTTTTTTTAAATCAAAACTTTTCTTTCTAGATATTCACTAATCATCCCCTTAATAACTGCCTGGAACATAGTAATCATTTAATAAATGATTATTGACTTGACAATGACTTAATTATTCCAAATTCCAAAATTTTGCCAGGAATCGAGATGAAGCTGGACTCTAGTTTGCAGACTTCCTTCTCTTCCCTTTTTTGAAAATGAGGATATTTGGCTTTCTCCAATGTTCTTGTATTTTTTCAAGCTCTTTCAGGGATCACTAATAGTTTAGTAATGGTATTGACCAGATCTTTTGATGAATTGAACTCAACAAGAGCTAAAAAATATCAACCAGTCAATGGACAAGCATTTATTAAGCACCTACTGTGTGCCAGGCATTATGCTTAGCACTAGGTATACTAAGAAAGGCAGAAGACAGTTCCTACTCTGAAGAAGCTCAATTCTAATGGGGGATTGAGGGTACAGAAAATTATGTACAAAAAAGCTTTGGACAGGAAAGAAGCTGGCATTAAGGGGTATCTGGAAAAGCTTCTTGTAGAAGGTGAGAAGGTTTTAGGAAACAAAGCCAGGAGGTAGAGATGAGGAAGGAAAGCCTGCCAGCCAGGGGGGACAGCCAGCAAAATGTTTAGACTTCAGAGATGGAGTGTAGTGTGTGAGGAATGGCAAAGAGACTAGATCTTAGAGTACATGGGAGTTGAGAGTGTAGGATGTAAGAAAACTAGATATGTTCAGATATCAAACAGATGGTTTCTTATTTGATATTTGATTTTTTCATTTGTGCTTAATTCTTCATGGTGCTATTTGGGGTTTTCTAGGCAAAGACACTGGAGTCATTTGCCATTTCCTTCTCCAGATCCTTAAGTACATGAGGAAACTGAGGCAAACAGAGTTAAGTGCCTTGTCCAGGGTCACACGGCTCCTAAATGGGTGAAGCTCGATTTGGACTCAGGGTCATGTGTCTTTCTGACTCCGCACTATGGACTCCAAGTACAATGGTGCCGCTAGCAACCCGAATAGGGAGCTACTAGACTTTATTAAATAGGGAAATGACACGCTCAGACCTGCATTTCAAGTGGTCACTTAATATGTCTCTGCTTATAGAACAGGGTATCCTCTTCTTATTAGCCATCTTTTCCAGTCTAAAGATCACTCCATTAGAGCAATTTGGAACTAGCTCAAAAAGTTATCAAAGTGTGCATACCCTTTGACCCAGCAGTGTTTCTACTGGGCTTATACCACAAAGAGATCTTAAAGGAGGGAAAAGGATCTGTATGTGCATGAATGTTTGTGGCAGCCCTGTTTGTAGTAGCCAGAAACTGGAAACTGGGTGGATGCTCATCAATTGGAGAATGGCTGAATAAGTTAGGGTATATGAATATTTTGGAATATTATTGGTCTGTAAGAAACAACCAGCAGGATGATTTCAGAGAGGCCTGGAGAGACTTACATGAAGTGATGCTGAGTGAAATGAGCAGAACCAGGAGATCATTGTACACGGCAACAACAGGATTATATGATGATCAGTTCTGATGGACGTGGATCTCCTCAACAATGAGACGATTCAAACCAGTTCCAATTGTTCAGTGATGGAGAGAGCCATCTACACCCAGAGAGAGAACTATGGGAACTGAATGTGGACCACAGCATAGCATTTCCACCCTTTCTGTTGTTTGTTTGCATTTTTGTTTTCCTTCTCAGATTTTTTTTACCTTCCTTCTTGATCCGATTTTGCTTGTGTAGCGATAACTGTATAAATATGTACACATATATTATATTTAACATATACTTTAACAGATTTAACATGTATGGGACAACCTGCCATCTGGGGGAGGGGGGTGGGGGGAAGGAGGGGAAAAGTTGGAACAGAAGATTTTGCAAGTGTCAATGCTGAAAAATTCCCCATGCATATGTTTTGTCAATAAAAAGCTATAATAACCAAAAAAAAATGTAGGGAAAAAAATAATGATCACTCCATTGATAGAGAAACGTAAAGTGGAACAAAAATGGCACATCCCTGCCTTCTATCTATCATTCATCATCCATTCTTCCTTCACCATCTTCTCCTGAAGAGCAGGCCTGTTTTTTCTTTGACTATCATCTCCCTCTGCCTTCCATTCTCCCCAAAACGTCTTCATTCCCCATCATCCTTTTGTATCTTCACTTCCTTCACCTCATTCAGGCCTGTTGGCCCTCTGGACCTTGCCATGCTTTGTATTAACCACCCCCACCCATACTACCCTTATTCCCATCTATTCTACACATCTTGATAAAGTCTAAGGGAAGTTGCCCATGCAGCCAATCCCCTGTGTGCAAAGTAACGTTAAGGATACACAGGAAAAAATAGCATTGTCTTTGCCCTCAGAGAGCTGAGGTATATAATATATATGAGCTACAAATATGATAGCAAATAGAATGTGGAAAGAGGGGAGTCCAAAGATACATAATCTTTCCAATATACACTCTCATCAAGTCCTGTCCATCCTCAAAAATTTTCAATGATTCCCTTTTACTTTTCAAATAAAGCTTAAGCTACTGATTCTGGCATTCAATGTCTTCTAAAATCTGGCCCTAGTCTATCTGTCTAGTCATGTTTCATAGTAGCCTTTTCTTAAAGTCTATATTTAAGAGGATGGGTCTATACTCCAACCCAAAGAGATCACCACACACCTAGGACATGAGCCATCACACCATTCTCTATGCCAGAAATGGATTTTTCCCAATCATTGAAATGTTTCTTTTTTTCCAAAACCCAGCTCAGGTGCTACATCCTCCAGGAGACTTTCTTGACTGTTCTCTCTTCCTCCAGTGAAAGTGATTTCTCTCATATCTCATTTTTCATAGTACTTTACCTGATTCTCTTTTGTACTGAATGTGGAGCCCTTTGAATTTGGAATCATGGGACCTAAATTCAAATCTCGGTTGTATCAATTAAGAATAGTGCAGTTTGATTCTCACAACAGCCCTGGAAGGTAGGTGCCATTGTTATCCCCATTTTACAGATAAGGAAACCTAGATAGACAGAAGGTAAGTGACTTGCCCAGGATCACACAACTAGTAAGTGTCTGAGGCTGTTTATAAATTCAAGTACTCCTACCTCCAGACCATGTACTCTGCCCACTATCCCACCTAGGTGCTTTAGTAGATTGTGACTGTGCGCAAGTCTTGAAACCTCTCAGAACCTCAGTTTCCCCATTTGTTAAATGAGGACACTTTGAACTCTCATGAAACTGTTCCCTGAAATCTTCTCCTCCCTCTTTGCCCCACTGAAACATTATCTTCAAACAACTCCTGGGGTTACCTTGGTCCCATTCCCATCATCCTCCATGAGAGCTGATGAAGGAATGGGGGCCAGTGGGAAGAGCCCTGGAGACCTGGATTCTGCTTCCACCTCTGCTGCTGCTTGGGTCTGTGACTTTTGGCAAAGTTTTCTCCCACTCTGGGTCTCAGTTTCTCGGTCTGTCATTTGTGTGTATATGTGTGGGGGGAGAGTTTCAATCAGATGATCTCTAGGACCCTGGGAATAACCCGGGACTTGCTGAAAATCTTTGCTAAGCCAAGGAAAGCGTTGGGAAAGTCAGTCTGACAGGATGTGAGAGCCCCGTTCCACTTAGCACAAATGGGAGCTGGAGTGAGATGTATTTCTGGGCTGACATCTGAAACGGAGGCTTAATTGCTGATAAGTGGCTGACAACTGGCAAATGCATTTGGGGGAGATGAGAGGAACTAAGTCTATAATGGGCCTCGGAAGCTGCTTCACAAAGTTGGGCTTTTACTGAGAACGTGGGTGTTCTGCAGGTGCGGGGGAGAAGGGAGGAGCCCCAGCTCCACACCAGCTTCTGCAGTTGAATCAGGGAGCGTTTCTGGGGAGCCAGTGCCTATGGGCTGAAGGACAGGACGGGGCTGGGCTGGGGGAGACCCTGATGCAAGACCAAATCAGGCCTGAGGTGAACGCAATGACTATTCTTGATTCCAGAAGATAAGATCTCTCATATTTCCTGCAGGGGGACTACGGGTGTGAAACGGGGCATACACTAGTATCACTGTGGGTGCTTTAACTGTACTTCTTTGGAAAGGCAGTAACAAAGTAATGTTGTTCAGACATAATCACTCATGACCCACTCTTTGTGATTCCATTTGGAGTTTTCTTGGAAAAGATATTGGGGTAGTTTTCCAGTTCCTTCTCCAGCTCGTTTTACAGATGAGGAAATTGAGGCAGAAAGAATTTTTTTTTGAGGCAATTGAGGTTAAGTGACTTGCCCAGGGTCACACAGCTAGGAATGTCTGAGGTCAAATTTGAACTCGGATCCTCCTGACTTCAGGGCTGGTATTCTATCCACTGCGCTACCTCTCTGCTCCCAGACAGAATTAAATGTCTTGCCCAAAGTTACTCAGCTAGTAAGTGTCTGAGGCCAGATTTGAACTCAGGAAGATAAATCTCCCTGACTCCAGGTCTGGCACTCTATGCACTATGGTACAATTTAGACCCTTAAAAAGTTACATTGTACCTCTTTTTCATACATACTTTATACATACTTGCTTTCTCTCTCCCAGTAAAGTTAAGGGAGTCACTATGATATTGTGGACACAATTGAATTCAAAGCCAGTTCCAACTGTTACTCATATGATCTTGGATAAGTCGATTACCCTCTATATAAGGACACAAGTTCCTTCCAAATCTAAATCAGGGACTCTCAAATTGTGTCTTTTCAGCCCCAGTGCCTGGACATAGTAGGCATTAAAATGACTGAGTAGGTTCTTTGTGGGGGTGGTGGATGGTATGGTACTGAGAAATTACAGCTGTGGGTTTTTGTTTTTTTTTGAAGCATCAGTAAAATATTTCTTAAAAAAAGATATGATTCATCCGTGGTCTGGGGGAGGTTGTATAGAATCACAGAACATTTGATTTGGAAAGGACCTTGAAAATTACCTAGTCAAACCTGCTTATTTTATAAAGGAAGGAAGGAAGGAAGGAAGGAAGAAAAGAAAGAAGGCAGAAGGAGGGAATAGAGAAAGGAAGAATTAAGAAAGAAAGAGGAGGGAAAGAAGAAAGGGAGGGCAAAAAGGGAGGGAAGAAAGAAAAAAGAAAACAAACATTTATGAAGTGTCTACAAATATTAGCTCATTTGATCTTTGCAACAACCCTGAGAGAAAGGTGCTTATTATCATCCCCATTTTACAATTAAGGAAACTGAGGCATACAGAAAGAAATTAAGGGACCTGCTTAGAGTCATACAGCTAATAAATGTCTGAGTCTGGTTTTGAATTCTGGTCTTTTTGAGCCCTCGCCAGGTATTTTTAGCCTCTATGCCATTTAGTTGCCTCCAAGAAGACAACTGAAAACTGAAGCCAGCCCATGAGGAAGGATTCTCCCCCCAAACATACAGCAAGCTTGTGGCCAAGAATCAGAACCTGGAAAGCCTGATTCCCGCCTGTCACATTAAGCAGGCGAGAGAAAACTCTCAGTACAAACTCAAAGCAGCATCTAATGGTGTTCCAAGTTCAGTGAGTCCCTAGGGGATGATAAGATTTGAGGGGACTTATTCTTCGGACCATTAGGCAGGACTCAGGAGAGGGCTTGCAGGGAAAAGGGAGGAAGCTCCCTAGCCACTCTTAAGGAACCGAAGCTCACAGACACACACGACTAGATATCCCCTTAAAGTGGGGGCTTCTAGCTTTTTTGGTACTGGGAATTTTTTTTTTTTGGTGGGAGAAGCGAAGGAAGAATGGAGCATTTATTAAGCACTTATTGTGGGTCAAGCATTGTGTTAAGCATTTTACAATAATAATATCCTTTGATCTGGTGATACCTATGGATCCCTCTCAGAAAAATTTTTTTCAGAAGAGTGTTTTTAAATGAATAAAATAAAATAAAGAGAAACTAAATTTTATTCAAAATGTTAAAGAAAAGAAAAAAGTTCATAGTCCCTGAGCCAAGAACTCTTATCTCATCAATTTATACAAAGACCTGCTTCTACCCTACTGATCTTTCCTATAATCTCTCAGATTGTCTTTTGCCTTTATGCTTCAAAGGATTTACCTTTCAAATGAATATAGAGGTTGGGGAAGAGATCATAAAAAATGGGAAAGGACCCACACGGGTAAAAATGTTTGTGGCAGCCCTTTTTGTAGTGGCAAGGAACTGGAAACTGAGTGGATGCCTAACAATTGGAGAATGGCTGAATAAATTATGGTATATGGATACAATGGAATATTATTGTTTTATAAGAAATGATCAGCAGGATGATTTCAGAAAAGTCTGGAGAGCCTTACATGAATTGGTGCTGAGTGAAGTGAGCAGAACTGGGAGATCATGGTACAGGGCAACAACAAGATTGTATGATCAACTCCGACAGATTCTGCTTTTTTCAGCAATGAGGTGATGCAGGTCAGTTCCAAAAGACTTGTGATGGAAGGAGCCATCTGCATCCACAGAGAGAGCTATGGGGACTGAATGTGGATCACAACATAGCATTTTCACCTTTTTTGTTGTTGTTTGCTTTCATTTGTTTTATTTTTCACCCTTTTGACCTGATTTTTCTTGTGCAGCATGATAAGTGTGGAAATATGTACAGAAGAATTGTACATGTTTAACATATCTGGGATTTCTTGCTGTCGAAGGAAAGGGAAGGAGAAAAAAATTTGGAACACAAGGTTTTGCAAGAGTGGATGTTGAAAACTATCTTTGCATATATTTTGAAAATAAAAAGCTTTTATTTTAAATATATATGTTGGGGAAGCAGAAAGTGTGATTTGTCCCAAGTCAAACTTTCCAGTCTGGCTAGTGTGATTCCTTGGCAGTCAGTGGCTGCCTGCTGGGAGGGAAGCCCCCCTTTCCCTTCCCAAATATATAACCACCACCTGTCATTGTGCCTGAAATCCCACTTTTTGTGATTCACTCCTTTCATGTTTGAAAGATTTTGAGCTTCTGGAGGTGTCTCTGAAGTAGGAGGCAGACTGGTTGAGTGGAAAATATACTGAACTAGGGGGAGGCATCCTGGATGAAAATGGGGTAAGGAGAGAGATATTGGAAATCACTGAAGAGCACTCCTACTCACAGAAGTGAATCCAATCTGAACCACATGTTTGGGTCCAGAGTAGAAAGGCCCTACAGCAAGAGGGAATGGGAGTAACACTCCAGCCTGTTGGGTCTCGGAAGTAACAGACAATCAGAAAAAGGAAATGAAGAAGGTGAAGGAGATTAACTAAGAGAAAACTGGGTCAGGGGGATAAAAATATAGAAAGAAGATCATATCAGAGGGAGGAGGTGGGGAAGAGCCAGTTAAAGATGAGCACCATTTGTGGTCTGGACTACACCATCTAACTTTTCATTTGGTCTAGTCTTGTCCTGGTCTCCATTTGGTGCTAGGGGCTTATCTCCCCAACTGACCTATAAGCACTTATAAGTCAGAGGGCTTGTCTCATTCGTTCTTGTCCCCAAGGATGCACAAGACTTGTCCTTCATTCTTAGAGAACCAAAATGATACTATAGTTGAGCATTAATTTATCCCTCACTTTGTGCCCGGCACTCCATCATGCACAGGGATACAAATGGGGAAGGCAAGATAGTCTCTACTCTCTAGATGCTTATGTTTTAATAGGGGAAGACAGCACCTATAGGGAAGTGGTGGCCAGGAAAGAAAGTCCCAGTGATGGGGAGTAGAAGCAATGGGCCATATGTTTGCCTGCCCTTTCCATTCCAGGAATGTTAATGTGCTATTGATTAATGTTCCCAGAGTAAGAGATGGGTTGAGATAAAGGAAGGAGATAAAGCAAGAGTGAGTCTGACACTGGGGAGAATGGAAGAAAAGTGGGGAACCAGAATGGTGAAGAGTCATCTGAGCTCCCTCTTGCCTCCTCTCTGAATTCTCCCATGCTGCAATAGCAGGGTCTCCCAACTCTGCAGAGCATGCTGTCTGAGAGCATTTGGCAGAGAATCCCAGGTGGGATTGGGCACTAAGCCGTGGTACTGGCTGATGGCAGGGCCTGCAGCCTGCCTAGGTCTTAGGACCCACAAATGAATGAAACTGCATTTAATAAGTACTTAGCACACACTAAGCGCTGCCTCTTGGACCATGAGTACCTTGAGCATTGGGATGTTCCTTGGTCTTTCTTTGTAGCTTCAGTGCTTAGCATAGTGCCTGAAATACAATAAGTGCTTAATAAAAGCTAAGTGGCAAACTGCTAAGCATTGGAAATACAAATAAAATGGCAAGACAAGAACTCACACTATAACTGGGGGAGACAGCACATGAAACTAAGTTCAGCTGCAAGAGATGGAACTTGATAAGGCCCAGAGGTTATTAGGTAATGCTGGAGATTTTATGACAGGTGCACAGGTGCGCAGGTGTGCAAGAGTTCAGGGATCAGGGGAGGCCTCTCCAGGTGGGTGACCCTGACTAGTCACATCTCAGGTCATGGCTAGGCTGAATCACCTTTTTGGAAAGCCCTCCAGCAAAGCAAGAGCCTCCTGGATCTCTGCTCTGTGGACATTCTAAGTGGACATATCGCCTCTGAAAGGTTGACATAAGCCAGAGGATCCAAAATCCAGACCCAGATTTTTTTGGAGAAAGAAGGGAGCACCATCCTCCACAGGTATTTTCACGGCAGCCCCATCATCAGCTTGCTAGAATTAGGTCTCAGATGTTTTATCTGGGAATGCATACAGAAGTAAATGGGAAAATTCTTTTCTGTATGGAAAATTTCACAAGGAGTCTGAAAGACCTGAGTTTGGGTCCCCGCTTAAATATTTATTATCTGTGTGACCTTTGATAAGTTACTTCACTTCTGTCTGAGTTTCCTTATTTGTAAAATGGGGATAGGAATAATAATATTTATCTCCGGTTGTTGTGAGGATCAAATGAAATATTATTTGTAAGGCATTTATAATACTTATTTGTATAATAACACAGGAGGCTCTTGTTGTGAGGATCAAACAAAATATTATTTATATTAACATTTAGCAACTAGCAATTAGCATTAGCAAATCTTTAAAAATGCTCTTAGCTATTATTATTATTATCAAAACCTTTTCAAGAGCAGCTTTATTCCATGTATTGAAGGACACCTGTTTTGGTACAACTCTGACATAGAGTTTTCTTAACAGCCTTGGAGGATCTTGTCATACTGTGTTAGGGAAGGTCAGGTTTGTAATTGGGAAAGGAAACTCGGTTGCTTTAAAAACCAGGGAGCAGATGCATCTGATCTCATGTGTGATGGTTGCCATGGAAACATTTCGATGTAAACTTTTATACTATGGCAATGCAAGCTAAATAAATGGTCAGGAGGGAAGGATGGGGAGTGAGGAGAGCAATTTTCCTCACAAAAGAAATAGGAAGTAAAGAAAGAGTCAGCCAGCCAGACAGGCAGGGAGAAATCTTTTCCCAGTTGAAAGATAGCCATGTTTTGGTTCATGGTTGATAAAGGGATACACACACACACACACACACACACACACACACACACATATGTGTCATATCTACTGTCTTTATTTTTGTTTTCTATCTATAAGATATAAAAAAATCTAGGAGCAGAAGATCCAAGGAAATAAATTGTTTAGAAGAAATAGGAAGGTTTCAAATCCTGGCATAATAGCTTCAGAGACAGAAAGGTCATCTAGTCTAACCTCCTTGTGTTAACAGTGAGGAAAATGGAGCTTCAAGGGATGAAATAACCTCTCCAAGATCACACACAAAATAAGGAGCATAGACAGGTTGTGGTCCCAAGTTTCCTGACTCCAAACCTCAGTACTCTTTCCGTGGCATTGTACTGCTAATTAATAACCCAGAGAGTACTTGGGTTCAATGAGCCACACCAATCAAATAGATCTCATGGCTGGGAAAGAAACTGTTATTGGAATGTAAGTTTTATGAAGTTACTCATGATATAATTTTCCAATTTTGTATTCCTAGAACCAAAGTCCCATGTGTATAGTAAGAACTTAATAAGTGTTTGCTGAATTTAATTGAATTACAAAAATCACCGACAAGAGTTTTTTGATGTCATGATGCCCTAAAATATGTGTTCCAAGAAGTTTCTAATGCATGTAATTGATTCACCTTAATAGAATAGGGTTGAATTGAAGGAAATACTCTTATGTCTGATAACAGTGAAAGATTGAGAACAATCAATCAGTCACCAAGCATGTATTAGGTGCCTCCTATGTGCCAGGCGATAGGGATACAAAGACAATAACTCAACCATCTGACTTTTAGGAGCTTGCATTTTATCAGGGAAAATAGCATATATACTTATAAATAGTACAAAATATATTCAGAGTTAATGCAATGTAATTTTGGTGAAAAGCCATCAGATCACTTAGATATGAACTAAATAACATCCCTTATGAATATAAAGTGAAAATGAAGACTGGATTTGAGGGATTAGATCTGGTAGATAGAGTTCCTGAAGAACTATGGACTGAGGTTTGCAAAATTATACAGGAGATGACAATCAAAAAATCCCAAAGAAAAAGAAGAGCAAGAAAGCATAATACCTGTCTTATGAAGCTTTACAAATAGCTGAGCACAGAAGGAAATTGAAAGGCAAAGTAGCAAAGGAAGGACATATCCAACTGAACGCAGAATTCCAGAAAATAGCAAGGAGAGCTGAGAAGGTTTTCTTAAATGAGCAATGCAAAAAAACAAAACAAGACAATAGAATGAGAAAGACAAGAGATCTAGTCAAGAAATTAGAGATTATCAAAGGAATGTTTCTGCAAAAATGGGCTTGATAGAAGAGGGACTTAACAGAGACAGAGGAGATGAAGAAGTGGCAGGAATATAAAAAAGAACTATTCAAGAAAGATCTTAACATCACTGAAAATCACAATGGCATATATTTAGATCCAGACATCCTAGAGAATTAAGCCAAGTGGGTTCTAGGAAGCATTGCTAACAATAAGACTAGTAGAGATGATGGAATACCAGCTGAGCTATTTAATATCCTAAACTTAGATGAGGCCGTTAAAGTGCTGAACTCACCATGCCAGCAAATTTAGAAAATTAAACCATGGCCACTGGCTTGGAAAAGATCAATTTATGTCCCAATTCTAAAGAAGGGTAATCAGTGCTAAGAAATATTCAAGTTGCTGAACAATTGCATTCATTTCACACACCAGCAAGGTTAGGCTTAAGATTCGGTATTATAGGCTTCTGCAATATGTAAATCAAGAATTACTGGCACAGCGGGCTGGTTTTTGAAGAGGCAGAGGAACTAGAGACCAAATTGCCAACAATTCCCTAGATTAGAGGGAAAACAAAGGTGTTCCAGAAAAACATCTACTTCTGATTAGGCTAAAGTCTTTGACCATGTGGATCACAACATCTTACTTGCCTCCTCAGGAGCCTATATGTGAGCCAAGAATTAACAGTTAGAACTGAACATGGAACAATCAACTGGAAAAGAAATACAATAAGGCTGTATTTTGTTACCTTATTTATTTAATATATATGTAGGGTACCTGATGCAAAATGCCAGGCTGAATGAATGAAATGCTGGAATTAATGTCTCTGTGAGAAATATTGGCCATCTCAAATGTGCAGATGATACCTACGGATGGTGAAAAGTGAAGAGAAATTAAGAAATTTCTTGATAAGAGGGTAAAAGAGGAGAGAATGTAAAAGCTAGCTTGAAGCTTAACTTTGGAAAAAAATAAAAACTAAGATTTTGGCAATTGGTTCTATACTTCTGGTCAAATAGAGGGAGAAAAAATGGAAATAGTGTCAGATTTTATATTTTTGAGCTCAAAGATCCCTCTGGACGATGACTACAGCTACAAAATTAAAGCTGAAGGAAATCTGGACAGCATACTAAAAAGCAGAAACATCACCTTACTGACAAAGGTACGTATAGTCAACGCTCTGGCTTTTCCATTAGCAATGTATAATTGTGAGAGTTGGACTATAAGGAAAGCTCAGCATCTCAGAATCGATGCTTTTAAATTGTGGCACTGGAGGAGAATTTTGAGAGTCTCTTGGGCAGCAAAAGGATCAAATCAGTCAATACTTAAATTAATTCAGGTTGTTACTGCAAGGTCAAATAGTGAAGCTGAAGAATAGTGAAGTCACATAATGAGAACATGGGATTTATTGGAAAAGACCCCGATGTTGGGAAATATTGAAGGCAAAGGGAGAAAGGGATGGCAGAGGAAGGGATGGATGGATATGGAAACAATATGAACTCAGACAGACTTCAAAGAAATAGTGGAAGATAGAAAAACCTGGTATAAGATGGTCCAAGGAGTTGGACACAAATGACTGACTGACCAACAATAACAGCAACAACAAATTTTGATGGAGAGGCACCAGCAACTAGGAAGATAAAGAAAGATCTCCTGTAAGAGACTGCATTAGAGCTTAGCTTTCAAGGAAGTTAGGGATTCTAAGAAGTAGAGGTAAAGGAATGCTACTTCTGGGGATGATGTGGTAAATAGGATGCCATGTGTGAGGAATGGCAAGAAGATCAGTTTGGCTGGACCACAGAATGAATAGGAAAATGTAGCAAAAGGAACCAAAAGGATTCATCACAGGACCAAGCACAGTCCAACAATTTGTTCCAAAAAGTCCTAAAACAAAGTTTAGAATTAGGAAATAAGGCTTTTAAAATGAAGAAATAAAAAGAATTCCGTCATAGAGAGTTATTTTGGTGACAGGAATACTCAAGAAGTCGAAAAAGAGAATAACTTCAAAACATCTATAAGCAAATGCTAAAAGAAAGACACAACCTAGTCACAAGTTTAACTAAAATTCCTGGAATTCTTAAGGAATAAGAATATTTAAAAAGTAAGAGTAATTTTATAAATTAAATAGAGCTCTAGAGGAAGTAATTAGGAAAAAAACCAAAATTATGAAAGAAATAATTGGGAAGAAAATTAAAGTTTTGCACAAGATGTAAAACATTCCTTGAAATTTAGAATAGACCAAACAGAAGTCAATAATTCCTTGAGATAAATGAGAAATATTAAAATTAAAAGATTAAAAAAATAGAGCAAAGTTTCAAATAAAAAACAACTGACCTGGATCTACTTGAAAGTTAAGATAAAAAAAAAAAAGAATCTACACATGATTTTAAAAAATCATTTTCAAAACATATGCACAGATAATTTTCAACATTTACCCTTGCAAAACTTTGTGTTCGTGAGTGCAAGGGATAATGTTGTAAAAATTACCCTGGCATGGGTTCTGTCAATAAAAAGTTATTATAAAATTAAAAAAACAACTTTGTGTTCCAGTTTTTCCCCTCCCTTCCTCCCATCCCCTCCCTTAGACGGTAAGTAAGCCTATATATGTTAAACATGTGCAATTCTTCTATACATATTTCCACAATTATCATGCTGCACAAGAAAAATCAGGTCAAAAAGGAAAAAAATGGGAAAGAAAACAAAATGCAAACAAACAACAACAAAAAGTGAAAATATAATGTTGTGATCCACCCTCAGTTCCACAATCCTCTCTCTGCATGCAGGTGCTTCTCTTCATCACAAGACTATTGGAATTGGCTAGACATGATTTTTAAAAATTAATAAATAAAATCCTTTAGATCTCTAATAAAGTAAAAAATATAAAAATATATTCATCAACTCCTAAAAGAAATCCCCAAATAAAAATTCTTAAGAACATTATGGCCAAAATTCAGTTTCCTGGATCAAAGAAAAATTCTTCAAGCAGTCAGAAAGTAAGAATTCAAATATCAAGGCACTACAATCAAGATCAAATAGGATATACCAGCCACCAATTATCTCAGATCGAAGAGTATGGAATAAGATATTCCAGAAGACAAAAAATATAGAATTATAATCAAGAATAACTTACCCAGAAAAACTAAGTATAATAAAGGAGGGAATTGGATCTTTAAGGAAATAGAGAACTTTTCAAGCATCTTTGACTAAAATAGCAGAGCTGCATAAAAACAGCAACAAAGAGAAACACAAACACAAGAATCAAGAGAAACACGAAGAGACAGGAAATTCTAATCAATACAATGACCAATCATAATTCTGTAAGATTTGTGCTGAAACATGCTACCTAAAAACATGCTGACAGAAAGTAATGGTCTCAAAATATAGATGGAAACATCTATTATTTTTGTCATGGCCAGTAAAAAGGCTCATTTCTTTTAATTTTGCATATTTGTTACAAGGTTTTGTTTTCTTTATTTTTCATTGGTTGAAGAGAAAATGGATTTTCCTCAATTAAAAAATAAAATAAAACTTTAAAAGAGGCTTTAGGTTGAATGTTGCTAAGATGAGAAAGGAAATGGTTAACTGGAAAAAATCTTTGCAATAAGTTTCTATGATTCAAATTTATAAGAATATTATGAATTCCCCAGGTGATGAAATAGTCAAGGGATATGAACAGGCAGTTTTCAAAGTAGAAAATCCAAGCTATATTTTATTTTATTTTATTTTATTTTTTTATTATTAAATTTTTTTATTTAATAATTACATTATATTTACACTCATTTCTGTTCCGATTTTTTTTCCCCTCCCTCCCTCCACCCCCTCCCCTAGATGGCAAGCAGTCCTTTATATGTTGGATATGTTGCAGTATATCCTAGATACAATATATGTTTGCAGAACCGAACAGTTCTCTTGTTGCATAGGGAGAATTGGATTCAGAAGGTATAAATAATCCGGGAAGAGAAACAAAAATGCAGATAGTTCACATTCGTTTCCCAGTGTCCAAGCTATATTTTAAAAAGGCTTTGGACTTATAATTTCTGCAGAGAACTTTTTTAGTATGGAATGAGAATAGCCTGGGATACTAAGAGGTTAAGTGACTAGTAACAAGGTCACACAACTAATCTGCATTGGAATCAGGATTTGAACTCAGGCTTTTCTTATTTCAATGTCAACAGACTCCTATGTGCTGTTCTCCCTCTATGACTGTGTACTAGGGAGTCTTTAAATCATCAGTCTTTGGGCATGGGGAAATTCTAAAGAAATCATCCAGTCTGACCCTCTTACTTAACAGATGAAGAAACAGGTTATAAAGCAGGTAGATGAAACACTGGATTTGGTACCAGAAATGTGCAGCTTGAGCATAGCCATTGTGACATGGGATACCAAGTCATTTCTCCTCTTTGTAATTTAATTTCCTCAACCAAAAGATGAAGACATTGGGCTCAATGATTTCTAAGATATAAATTTTTGGCTCTCTTTGTATCCCCTACATTTATCACATGCCTAGAATATTTTATAAATGTTTGCTGACTATTGATTCTAAGGTCTTTCTGTCTTCACTATTCTGTATTTTAAAGGCGCCCCCCCCACCCAGCTCTGACCTCCTGGGTTCTAAGGGCCCTCTCAGCTCTGACCTCCTGGGTTCTAAGGGCCCTCCTGACTCTGACCTCCTGGGTTCTAAGGGCCCTCCCAGCTCTGACATCCTAGGTTCTAAGGGCCCTCCCAGCTCTGATATCCCGGGTTCTAAGGGCCCTCCCGGCTCTGACCTCCTGGGTTCTAAGGGCTCTCCCGGCTCTGACATTCTGGTTCTAAGGGCCCTCCCAGCTTTGACCTCCTGGGTTCTAAGGGCTCTCCTGGCTCTGACATTCTGGTTCTAAGGGCCCTCCCAGCTCTGACATCCTGGGTTCTAAGGGCCCTCCCAGCTCTGACCTCCTGGGTTCTAAGGGCCCTCCCAGATCTGACATCCTGTTATAAGAGCTCTCCTGGCTCTGACATTCTGTGTTCTAAGGGTCCTTCCAGCCCTGATGTTTTATATTCTCAAGTTCCTCCTAACTTTTACATCTTATATTTTAACATTCTATATTCTACAAATTTTGTTTCTTTGCTTTTTGTCTCAAGGTCCTCTTTCTTGTTTGACCATCTTACTGCCAACAAATAGCCTGAAATTTTACACTTCTTTATTTTCTAGTAATT
This sequence comes from Antechinus flavipes, assembly GCF_016432865.1. Taxonomy (NCBI): domain Eukaryota; kingdom Metazoa; phylum Chordata; class Mammalia; order Dasyuromorphia; family Dasyuridae; genus Antechinus; species Antechinus flavipes. The sequence continues at coordinate 581,421,226 of NC_067400.1, forward strand.
AATTGTATGGGATCTATCCTCCAAGCTAGACTTGAGAATCTTTGAGGTAAGAGACCCTTTTCTGGCTCCCTGAAACAGCTCTCCAAAGATGGGAAGACATGGTCTCTGCTTGTTAAAAAAAAAAAAATCCAATCATCCCTAGTGGGTAAAACTGGCAACGATTAGAGAGCATCTGCCTCTCCCATTTTATAGAGAAGAGCACTGAGGCCTGAAGAGAGAAAGGGGCCTGCCTAAGATCACACAGCTTAGCAGTGACAGCTGTAGAATCCAGGTCTCCTGACTCAGTCCTCAGCTTTCTCCCTCTCCCCTCCCATGTGCCCCAGGAGGCCACTTCTGGTGATTGACTGGCAGGTCTGTGTGCCTGGAAAGTAATTAAAAGCGACTGGGCACTAATAGCCTTTGTGATTTGGCCAGTGAGCAGCCGAGCCAGCTCTTTTTGAAATAATTAATCGTTGTGCACGTGTGATCTCGCCCGAGGTGTGAGGAGAGGCAGGAGGGTTGCTGCTTCCACCTGGCCAAGGAATTAGGAAGAGTATTTTTAAATCTGTCCTAAGAGAGGATGCTGAAACGTGGCCGCTCTCCACACTCGGCTGGGCAGCCTAGAACTCCCCAAGTCAATTCTGCTGGATTGTGCCTCAGAGACAGTCATACAGATGCCCGCTTGCTCAGAAAGAGCTATGTGCGCACACACACACACACACACACACACACCCCACAGCAATGCTCTGCCTTTTATAATCACACTCAGCTCAGTGTCTCACACAAAACCACCCACAAATGCACCGGTTCTCCCCCCCCCCCCCTTCACACACACAATTGTCTACCTTTTGTCTCTTTGGGTGAGACAGCTAGAGACAGAACTAGGGCAAGGTCGTCAGAAATTTGCCCCAGAGTGCCCAAACTGAGAAAGGCAAATGTCCTCTCTTTGTAATACTGCAGCCCAGTTTTCCTGAGATTCTGCTTTTTATTGGTTCCGCATCAGAGACTTCTCTTTTATTAGATACAAATACCTCTCTTTTTTTGCTCAAGTGACATTCCCCCCTCAGTTGCCCTGGACCCAGTGACCTGCCCATCACAGTCCAGCACTGGCTTGTATTTCTACTGGCCTTTGTTCTTTCCTACCTATGCTCCCCACACACAAACTTTTGAGGACTGGGAAGAGGAGAGGATGAACTCAGAACTGGTGGAAAGATGACTAGATTTAGGATCTGGGGTCCAACTGAGGCTCTGTTACCCAATTTTGTTCTCTGGATGGTCCTCTCCAGCTCTAATATTTTATGAATGCTTCCATCAATAACATTCACAGAATCAGAGAAAGTAGATTGAGGGCTGGAAAAAAAAATCACAATATGGGCTAACCAATCCATTTTATAAATGAGAAACCTGAGGTCCAGGACTTGGCTCAAGTTTTCCTAATAAATAGTAAGAATCAGAATGTTTTCACATTCTATGTTCCATTATTCTATATTCTAAGTCCCCTCCCAGCTCTGACCTCCTGGGTTCTAAGGGCCCTTCCAGCTTTGACATCCTGGGTTCTAAGGACCCTCCCAGCTCTGACCTCCTGGGTTCTAAGGGCCTTCCCAGCTCTGACCTCCTGAGTTCTAAGTATTCTCTGAGCTCTGACAATTTCTATTTTAATAATCTTTGCTCTTCAATCCCTTCTAGGGGCAAATCCATTGATTCACTCTGAGCATAAGTAATCCTTGAGTCCTGTACCATTGTCTATATTAGTCAAACACTCCTCAGCATCTAAGTCCTCAGGGAATCCTTTCTCCTCCCTGCTAGAAAACAAAACTTGCTGAAGGATTAGAGGACCACATCTCTGTGTTTCTGCTCACCCGGCCTCCGCCTGAGAGAAGGCCCTCACTCCATGGCCTGGTCCATGGCACGAGCCTCTTTTTCCATCTCCTTTGCCGAATTTCCCCCTGGCCCCTGCTGGCTAACCATGAATGCTCCCCAAAGCTCTGTAGTGAGCCCTCTTCTCTTCTCCTTCAGTACCATTTCACTGAGTGACTTCATCGGCTTCCATGGATTTGAGGATTATCTCTTTGCTGATGATTCTCAGAACTGTTTGCTCAGCCCTGACCTCTTCCCTGACCTCCAATTGCCTATCAGACATCTCAAACTCGACATGTTCAATACCAAACTCATTGTCTTTCCTCCCCAATCCTCCCCCATTCCTAGCTTCCCTATTACTGCCAAGGGTACAGCCACCCTCCCAAACATTTGGGCCCACGACTCTCCCTCTGCCCACCCCCATCCCATCTTTGCCCAGGACTGTCAATTCTACCTTAGCCACATCGATTGTCTATATGCCCTTCTCGTCTGACATTTCTAATGGCCCTGTGTGGGACATCGTACGATCGCCTCACACCAGGACCATTGCCCTAACCTGCTGGGTGGACTCTCTCTGCCTTATCGCTCTCCATTGCAGGTCATCCTTCATTCTGCTGACAAATTGATCTTCCTTAAGTGCAGTTCTGACCACAAAAATCTCCCCCCAACACACACTCAATAAGCTCTAGTGCTCCATAACTTCCAAGAACAAATCTAAAATCCGAACTGACTTTTGAAGCCATTCATTATTTGCTCCATCCTGTCCTTCGAGAGATTGTTCCTCACCTAAGACAGTCCTCTCCACTCTGGACTTTTCTTCCGGCTGCCCCCCATCCCCTTGCCTCGAGTGTTCTCCCTCTTTGCCTTCCTTTGAGTCCCAGCTAAAGTCCTATCTTCAGCAAGACCCCTTTCCCAGTCCCTCTTTCCCTTTATTGATTACTTCCAATTTATATCATATCTTGTTTGTACATAGCTGTTTATGGGCTTTTCCCTCCATTGGACTTGAATTCCTGGAGAACTGAGACTGTTTTTGTCCTTTCTTTGCATCCCCAAAGTTTAGCATACAGTAGGTACTTAATATTTGGTGACTCATTTGATCTCTTTGACTATTCTTTTCTCCTTCCATTTCTTCCTCCACTCAGCTATGATAAAAGCACCTTTATTGCCACAATTCTCTCCCCTCATTGCTCCTGCTGCCTATCTGAAATCACTTCCAGCAGAGTTTTTCCTGTAAGATGAAAGGGCCCCCTATCTCCAAAAGACCCCTAAGGAAGTAAACATAATTCTCATATAAAAGAATTTGGTGCAATGGACAGAGAACTGAGCAGGGAGTCAGAAGACCTGGAAAAGTTCTATCACTTGCCAGCTGGGTAAGTAGCCTTAGGAAAGTCGCTTCTCTCTGGTCCTCAGTTTTCCCATCTGTAAAACGGTAATGATAATACTTGAGTTACTGAGAATCAGGTGAGTTGACCTACACTAAAAATGTCAAATATGGAATCTGGTGTTAATAGACAACATGGAATTCTTAGAGGGGGCAGCTAGGTGGTACAGTGGATAGAGCACTGGCCCTGAATTCAGGAGGACCTGAGTTCAAATCTGGACTGAGACACTTAACACTTCCTAGTTGTATGATATTGGGCAAGTTATTTTACTCCAGTTGCCTCAGCCAAAAAAAAAAAAAAAAAAAGAAGGAAGAAAAAGAAAAGAAATTCTCAGAAGGGAGGCTTCCTGTTGATCCTTTTCCTTTTATTCTCTTAAATATATTTTTAAGCTTCTTTTTATTGACAAAACATATGCATGGGTAATTTTTCAATGTTGACCTTTGCAAAACCTTCTGTTCCAACTTTTCCCCTCCTTCTCCCCACCCCCTCCCATAGCTGGCAGGTAGTCTCCTACAGGTTAAATATATTAAAATATTAAATATTTTATTGATGACAATTCCAATAAGCACCCTCCAACAGAGAGAGAACTATGGAGACTGGATTTAAAGCATAGTATTTTCTATATATATATATAATTTTTTTTAAAATACATTTTTGAAGCTTTTTATTTTCAAAACTTATTCAAATAATTTGTCACCACTGACCCTTGCAAAACCTTGTGTTTCAATTTCCTTCCTCTCCCTCCCCCCTCTCTCCTAGATGGCAAGTAATCCAATATATGTTAAATATGGTAAAAAAATATGTAAATCCAGTGTAGGTATACATATTTATACAATTATCTTGCTTCACAAGAAAATGCAGATCAAAAAGGAAAAAAAATGAGAAAGAAAATAAAATTCAAGCAAACAACAAAAGAAGTGAAAATAAAGCATAGTATTTTCACCTTTTTTTGGTCTGTTTGCTTGCTTGCTTTTTCTTTCTCCTGTTTTTTTCCCTTTGGGTCTGATTTTTCATGCATAATATGACAAATATGGAAATATGTATAAAAAGATTGCACATGTTTAACCTATATCAGATTACTTTCTATCTTGGGGAAGGAGGAGGTAAGAGTGGGAGGGAAAAAAATTTGGAACACAAAGTCTTACAAAAATAAATGCTGAAAACTATCTTTATAAATATTTGGAAAAATAAAATATGATTGAGAAAAATATTTTATTGATGTTCTATTTTTCTTCTTCCTCTTCTTCATCCTCCTTCTTTTCTTCCTCTTCCTCCTCCTCCTCCTCTTTCTTCTCTTTCTCCAGTGAATTTCCATATTCTAACCTAACTCTATTAGATTTTAAGCTCCTCGAGATAGGCTCTATTTTGTCTTTCTTTTCATTCTCCAGTCCTTAGGATAGTGCCAGGCACATTTTAAGTAAGTGCTTAATAAATACTTTCTGACTAATCATTCAACATGAACAGACTGATCCTAGAATCCTTCCTTTTATCAAGTAAATACAGTTGAGAAAAACAGATCAAATCATTGGTCATATCTGAAAATATATGCTTCATTCTTTCCCTCTAGTTTACCACCTCTCTGTCAGGGAGAAGTGGATTTCACCATCGGTACTCTAAAATCACAATCAGTCACGGAATTAGGGAGAGTTATGAAATTTTTCATTGCTATTTTTGTTTATACTGCTTTCACTGGCTTCCCAAAGAATTCTCATCATCTTATCTAATACAGGAGAGGTGACAGCTACGTCTCTAGGGATAGTCATAAAATCATGGATATAATTGTGGATGTAAGAATATAGGATCCTAAGAATATAGGATGTCAGATTTTAGAACATAGAAAATAAAAAATGGAAGGGGCTTTAATACACAGAATGACAAAGCTGGGAGGACCCTTAGAATATAGAGTCAGAGCTGGGAGGGCCCTTAGAACCCAGAAGGCCAGAGTTGGTAGGGTCCTTAGAACCCAGGAGGCCAGAGCTGGGAAGGCTCTAGAATACAAGATGTCAGAACCGGGAGGGTCCTTAGAATATAAAATGTCACAACTATAAATAGAATTTCAAAGCTTGAAATGACCTTAGGACACAGAATGTCTTAGATGGGAGTACTCTCACAACACAGAATGCTAGAACATAGGATTATAGGTACACGAGATTTTGGGTCATCCAGTTCAACTCCCTCATTTTATAGAAATGGGAAGTAACTTGCCTAGGGTCAGGCAGGTAATAAGCGGGTGAACTAGAATTTGAATCTAGATCCTTTTGCTCCAGTATTTTGTCCAGATTATATTATCCCTCACAGATAACCAGAAATCAAAAGAACAAACAATTCTCAGAAGAAAAACTGCCTCATGAAAGAATGCTCCAAATCACGAATAATAGGACAATTGCTGATCAAAATAAAGCTGAGGTTTTGTTCCAAACCATCCTTGCAAATTGGCAAAAACAGTAAAAGACAGGAATGATCAATGTTATGGAATGTTGTGGAAAGATAGATACACTGGTACATTGTTAGTGGAGTTGTAAATCAGTACAACCATTTTGGAAAGCAATTTGGAATTATACAAATAAAGTTACTAAAATGTTCATGCCATTGGACTCAGAGGATATAATAGACATATCCCAGGGATAATGTCAATATGGAAAAAAGTTCTCATATACATCAAAATATTTATAACTACATTTTTTGTGATGGCAAAGAACTGGAAACAAAATAGATGCCCATTGGTTGGGGAATAGCTGAACATGGGATAACTGAATGCAATGGAATATTTTATTGTCATAAGAAATATGGCGACTACAGAGAAACATGATAAAGATATGCGTGAACTGATGCAAAGTAAAGTAAATTGAACCACATGAAAACAGAGAGGCTTGGAGAGACAGGAACTGATGCTGAGTGAAATGAACAGAACCAGGAGATCATTATACACAGCAATAGCAAGACTATATGATAATTAATTCTGATGGACATGATTCTTATCAACAATGAAATGATTTAGACCAGTTCCAATGATCTTGTGATGGAGAGAGCCATCTGCACCCAGAGAGAGAGGACTGTGGGAATTGAGTGTGGATCATAACATAACATTTTCACTCTTTTCATTGTTGTTTGCTTGCTTTTATTTTCTTATTTTTTCCTGTTTGATTTGATTTTTTCTTGAGCAGCAAGATAATTGTATAAATATGTACACATATATTGGATTCAGCATATATTTCTATTGTGTTTAATATATATTGGACTATTTGCCATCTAGGGAAGAGGGTGAGGGAAGGGGAGAAAATTGGAAAACAAGATTTTGCAAGGGTTAATGCTGAAAAATTTTCCATTCATATGTTTTGAAAATAAAAAGATTTAATAAAAAAAAAGTAAAAGAAAACCCCAAATGGAATCACAATGAGTTGGAAATGCTTGAATGACTCAACAACCACAAAAATAATTGTAGGAAAAATACTTAGAAAATAAAAATTATTTTCTTCTTTACAATCAAGCTCACAGCTGCCTGACCCCTTGGGATCCTTTTAGTCTGAGATAAGAAACCATGATCCAAAGCTAGAAGATGAGCCTGAAAGTCATTTAATATAATTGTCTTATTTCATAGGTGAAGAAACTATGGTCCAAAGCAGTCAAGTTGGCAAAAATGTCCCTGTCTTAGAGGAATGTCAATTTTACTGTTGTAGAAAATCTACTAGACTTGGAATCAGAAAGGTATGGGAAGAAATCTCAGCTCTGACCCTTATTTGCTATGTGTACCTGACTACTTGATCTCACTCAGATTGTTTTTCCCAACTTTAAATGATGATACCAAAATTTGGTGATTGTGAGGCAAGTGCTTTGAATTCAAGTACTATTTAAGTATACACTGTTCTTATTAGACCATGTCAATTTTGCCCAGCCTCTTAAAACTTTTCCCTTTCTAACTATAGCTATGATGACCCCATCTTTTGCTGCTCTCCATCTTGGTGGGATAATCATAGCTATTTGTGATATACACTGGGAAACTGAAGCTGATGTATATTGGTGTTTACTCAAAAAAGCTTCTTTTAAATGTTGCATGCTTATATCTTTCTTTTTAAAGTTGCATTCAATCTACTCAGTTTGTATCCTGAATGTATCTATTATATAATACATAACCATTTTTGCTTTTTCTTTGTATCTCCAACATTTAGCAAATAATAAATTAAAAATGCTTGCTGATAAAAAAAAAAAAAGAAATCTAAGAAGATCTCTTTCTTCACTCCTTTGCAATGGTGCATCCATGCATGAGGAACATGTCAGGATATTTTTTGATGTGTTGATTAGTTTTACTAGTTTTTTTCTTTTAAAAAATGAATGTTAATGTGCAAAAATGTTTGTGGCAGCCCTTTTTGTAGTGACAAGAAACTGGAAACTGAGTGGAGGCCCATCAGTTGGAGAATGGCTGAATAAGTTATGCTATATGAATATTATGGAATATTATTGTTCTGTAAGAAACGACTAGCAGGAGGAATATAGAGAGGCCAGAGACTTACATGAATTGATGCTGAGTGAAGTGAGCAGAATCAGGAGAATATTGTACATGGCAACAACATTATCTGATGATCACTTCTAATGGACATGGCTCTTTTCAACAATGAAATGATTCAGGCCAGTTCCAATGGTCTTGCGATGGAGAGAGCCATCTACACCCAGAGAGAGAACTGTGGAAACTCAATGTGGATCACAACATAGAATTTTCACTTCTTTTGTTGTTGTTTGTTTGAATTTTATTTTCTTTCTCATTTTTTTCCTTTTTTGATTTGATTTTTCTTGTGCGGCAAGATAATTGTATAAATATGTAGGCCTATATTGGATTTACATATATTTTTACCATGTTTAACATATACTGGATTACTTGCCATTTAGGGGAGGGGGGGGAAATTATCCTTGCCTATGTTTTGAAAATAAAATACTCCAATTAAAAAAAGAAAAAAATATCCATGTGTATGTTTTGAAAATAAAAAGCTTTAATGAAAAAATAAATATTAAACTTATTCTGGGGGAGAAATTTTGTTAAAATTGGTTAAAGTTAAAAAATAAAATATTAAAAAACTTTTTTGTTATAGTAGATAGCTCCGTGGGAGTATGAAGGGAAGGGGAGGAATACTAGTAAGGTATAACATAAGATATTAATAAAAAATTTAAGAGAAACTTGGAGAGTGAAGGAATCTTAGTAAATGGGATGTTGAAGCTAGGAAGTTAAAATATAGCTTGTGAAAACTAGAAGGAGTCTTAGAGCATAGATTAATGATCAAAATAATTCATATTTATATAATCTTCTAACATTTGGAAAGTGCCTTTCTTCTGAATATGTGAGGCAGATAGCTCAAGAATTATTATTCCCATTATATGCTGGGAAAACAGTGAAGATAAGGGAAGTTGAGGAATTTTCCCATAGTCATAATTAGTATATATCAGAGGCAGGGTTTGCATCCATGTCTCTGGTCTCCTGACTGCAGGTCCAGTGGTTTTAAGAGACCTTAATGACTATCTCTTCCACTCTAATTCCCATTTTATAGATCAGAAAACTGAGGCACTTAAAGTGGAGACAACTTGTCCAACATGAAATTAGTGAGTGTTAGATTGTTGAATTTCTTGGTTTAAACAAGAGTTTCTCTGCCCCCCCCCCAAGTGACTTGCCCAGGGTCTCACTGCTAGGAAGTATTAAGCGGCTGAGATCACATTTGAACACAGATCCTCCTGACTTCAAAGCCAGTGCTCTATCCACTGCACCACCTAGCTGCCCTTGAAGAGTTTCTCTTCTTTAATGCTCTTCTTGCTGCCCTCAAGTGCCTCTAGGATTATGTACCGTCTTTCCTCATTGGCAAGCAGAGAGCCAGGCTTGTCCTTCCTGGATGCACCATAGTGCATAGGGGACTGGGGGTGGGAATGTCTTACTGGGACAGAAGGACACCGGCACACGGACTGCCTTGCCAGCTGCTTGTGCCAGCTGCCTTGCTCCTTGCTGCTCAACCCCCGAGCTCTGGGGAGCTTGCTCAGGCAGATAGGTGCCTAATTTGTGTTGTTGGCTAATTGTGGATTTGCTTGGGTTGTCTTATGTGTGTTTCCTTCCCAACCCCCCAGCCACCCTTTGCCACTCTCCCTCAGCTTCCCACTTCCTGCAGTGGAAGCAGATGGGCACATTATGCTTTCTAGAGAAGAGTAATTTCTTATCTTCTTCAAAAGACTCTCTATCCCTGGACATGGCAGGAAATGTACTTGCGAATAGCCTCGGAGAGCTGATGCTCATTGTGAGTATCACAGTTTGTCCAGAACATCTCAAGTTCTGGCCCCACTGCCCCAGAGCCATGAGAGACACTCTGTGCTATCAAGCTGGGGATGGATCATGCAGGCCAAGAGGAGAGGAGAGAGGAGAGGCAATAGAAGACCCCAAATCAGACTCAACCCTAATTGCCTTGCCAAAAAAAAAGCTCAAACAAACAAATATTATCTCATTTGATTCTCACAACCCTGGGAGATAAGTGTATTATTATTCTCATTTTACACATGAAGAAACTGAGGCAGATACAAGCTAAATGACTTACCCAGGAAGATACAGCTAATTCCCTTCTGAAGAGAGATTTAAATTCATATCTTTCTGATTCCAAGCTCAGATTCCATAGGATTACCTAAGGAGATCCTGAGACAGAGAGATGGGATATATTCAGAAGGACAAGAGATATAAATGTCAAAAAATATTCATTTAAATAAAAAATTTTAAAAATTAGGTGGAAATTCCAAAAACATGGATGAATATGACACCTCTGGATTAAGGGTAGTGCTTCCTAAAGGTGGGGCTTATATTCTCTATTATAGCCAGTAAAAGAGAAGAGCAGGTTAGGGGTGTGGGGTGAGGAAGTAGAGATGAGAGGGAGAAAGTGGAGCAGAGAAGAGCAGAAGGAAAAGAAGGGAGGAGGAGAGAGGGACTGAGGGAGTGTGGGTAACAAATAGGGTCATCAGCATTATTTATGCGCTTCTTAGGGACCCAAGGGCAACCTCAGGGCTGGCTATGTAAATGTAGGGGCTTGTGTATGCTGGTTGGTGCTGGGGCAGGAGCAGCCAAGCAGGCACAAGGACCCAAGGCAGCTGGCTCAATCAATGGAGGAGGAGAGACAAGTTTGACTCAGGGTGTCTTAGGAGAAGGGAAAACAACCATATGTGACCAGGACCTTGGAGAGAGAAAAACAAATGATCATGGCTGGTTGGGAGGGAGGAGGTAATTAAGTGAGGGCAAAGGAGACTGTTGACCCTGGAGGTTGGGGGTGGAGGAGAAGAGGTGCTTAGGGACTCCTCTTGAATTCTGGGTAAAGTTTTTTCTTCCTTCTATAATTAGGGAGACAGAATTCAGGCTCAGCATTATCCATGCATATAGAACTGCAAGGGCTCTTAGAAATTTCTGTTCCTCACTAAGAAACTGAGGACCCACAAAAGTTAAATGACTTCTCTAGCACAGCCGGGATTTGCAGCCAGATCATCTGAGCCTAAATCCAGTATCCTGTCTCCCTCTCTCAGAAGAGCTATTGATTCAGTGGAATCTCTGACTGGAATCAGGAAAACCTAAATTCAAATCCCATGTCAGATATTATTTGTGTGACTCTGGATCTTTGTCTGCCTTGGTTTCATCATCTGTAAAATGGACATAATGATGCTACTTATTTCTCAGAGTTGTAAGAATCAAATAAGATAATATCACAATAGTCAGAGTGAGTCCAAGCCTTACATGTAGGCTTGAATTCAGAATAAAGCATGATTTAATTCCATTCAATTGTCATTATTTAGTCAAGCAAAAAAGCATTTAATTAAGCATTTACTATGGGCTCAGCATCCTTCAGAACCTGCTAAGATGCAAAGCATTATTCTAGGCTCACATAGGCAAAGACAAAAGAAGAGTTCCTGTCCTCAAGGAGCTTACTTTCTTTTGAAGTATATGATACTCAGACAAGTAAAGACAACATTATTTGAGAAGGGAGATCTTCTTGTTCAATATTTCAATTGTGTCTCTTTATGATCCCATGGAAAATAGAACGCCAAGCCCTTCTATCCTCCACTATCTCTCAAAGACCGTCTGAATTCATGTTCATTGTTTCCATGATACTATCCATTCTCCTTTTCCTTTACTGTTCTCTTTGCTTTCAATTGTTTCCAACATTGGGATCTTTTCCAGTGAATCCCATCTTCTCATCAGGTGGTCCAAGTACTCTTCCTGTGTTCAGATCTGGCCTTAGACACTTGCTTGAACCTAGGCAAGCCACTTCACCGTTTTTGCCTCAGTTTCCTCATCTGTAAAATGAACTGGAGAAAGATATGGCCAACCACTCCAGTAGTTTTGTCCAAAAAAATCCCCTTCAAATGGGGTCTTAAAGAGTTAGATACAACTGAATGACTTAACAACATTTGTAAAGGGAGCACACACTAAAACTTCCTCAATTAGTGTTGAGACTTGAAGGATGCTAAGGATGTGTTAAGAAGAGAAATTGAAGGCAAAAGAAGAGCTGGACCAGGAGGGACCTAAGTTCAGTGACTTGGACTTAAGGATCCAGGTGCCTCATATTTTACTCAGAATATTGTGTTTGCCATATTGTAGAAAGAACATTGGTGGGATTGGACTCCAGTGAATGCACAAGATGACATAGGATAGTAAAAGAGAAAGGAACACTTTTGGGGGTGGATGGATAGGAGACCTGACCAATGTCTACAAGGATCTGAAAGGCCACTTCATCTGAGAAAGGAGGAGGCTTTTTCTGCTTAGTCTTAGAAGTACACATTGGATCAATGGATTGGTCTTGAAGCATGGAGATTCTAGCACTGAGAAAGAAAGTCTCAATGATAAAGGAATGGCCAACAATAGTGTGAATGAGTTTGCTATCACTGGAAGGCTTCATACTAAAGCCAGATGACTGACTACCTGTTAGAGGAGTTGCAGAGAAGATTTCTGCATTGGTCCCACTGGAAGTTGGACCAGATAACCTTTAATGAGGGAAGGGTGGGTGCCAGTAAACCAAACCTCTGAAAACACAATGCACTCTTTTTTGACATAATCAAAGTTAGGTGACTTGCTTAAGGTCACACAGCTAAGTATCTGAGGCTGAATTTGAACTCAGATCCACCTGACTAGTGGCCAGCCCTCTCCACTGCACCACTTAGCTGCCCCAATATAATACACTTTTAAATTTAACCTGCAGTATTTACACTTTGGTCCTCACTTTCTTAAATCTAAAAAAAGTAGCATTTGTAAGCTCTACCCAAGAGTAAATTCTCACAACTTAAATTTAACAATCTAGTTTCCCACTTCCAAAAAAAAAGCAGAGAGATCACATTATCTTATTGATGCCTTTTGTCTTTAGGTCAAAGTTGTTTTTCATGTCCAAGCAGATCAAACCTTGGTCTCCCTCCCTTCACTTGGGGACAAGGTAAAACAAAACATTGGCTCTGGAGATATGCCTGACAGTGTATATTCTGTCTTGGATTCAATCTTGGAATCCCCCATATTACAAGAGGATATGAGAACTAGTCTTTTCTTAATGAAATCAATATTGCTTTTGAATTGAAAGTCATAGAAACTTTATATCGGAAGCTTATCTAGGACTCTGAGTTAGGAGAGTTGGGTTTGGATCCTAGGTCTGCCATTAACTCTTCTTGGAACCTTTTGCCCTTCACTTCTCCTTTCTAAAATGATGTTTGTTCTTCTATAAAATGAGAGATTTGAATTAGAGCATGAGATTTTAAACTTCCTGGTGCCCCCACGGACCCCCTTGGCAGTTAGATGGTCCATGGATCTTTCTTTTCTTTTTTCCAATTACATATAAAAATAGTTTTTCAACCTTCATCTTTATAAGATTTGAATTCCAAATTTTTCTCTACCTTCCCATCGCTTCTCCCTCCCCAAGACTGTAAGCAATCAGATATAGGCTATATAAACATACTAAACATATTTTCATATCAGTCATGTTGTGAAAGATAAATCAGAATAAAGGGGAAAAGCCATGACAGAGAAAAAAACAAAAAATGATTTTTTTGCATTTTTAAAATAAATGTTTAAAAGTGAAAATAGCATGCTTTGGTTTATATTCAGACTCTGAAGTTCTTTCTCTGGATGTGGAAGCCATTGGCCATCACGAGTCTTTTGGAATTGTCTTGGATCACTCTATTGCTGAGAATAGCTTAACTAATTACAGTGGATCATCACACAATGTTGCTATTATTGTGCATTCTGTTCTGGTTCTGCTCACTTCACTCAGCATCAGTTCATGTAAGTTTTTTCAAGTTTTTCTGAAATCTGCCTGCTTATCATTTTTTATAGCACTATAATATAATAACATATTATATATTTCAATATATATATTTCAAAGCAAATAATTTTCAAAGCATGAAATAGATAGCACCCCCAAGGAAACAATTATATATACAATTATCAAAATATAAAAAAAAAACAAATCCCCAAACCTTAGATTAAGAGCCCCTGGATCAGATGTTTTCTAAAGTTCCTTCTAGCTTTAGGTAATTTGACGTCAACCTTTTTTTTTTTGGCAGATGAGAACACTAGAGAGATTAAGTATCTAGTGCAAAGTCTCAAATTCAAAATTAAATAAAGGCTCACATTCACTTGTACTTTTATGTGTTTGCTCAAAAGTTTAAAAATGTAATTGAGGAAAAAAATTTGATTGACAGTCTCTGTTGTGTCTGTCATTTTATTAATTATATGCAAAATTCTTCTCACCTTTCAAAGGCCTCTTATCTTTGTTCTGTGAGTGATGAGGACCGGGTGACTTATTTCAAAACCCCTGAAGGAGACATTTGGAATCAATCATCTTTTTATTTTTTTCCTGGTGGCTCCAATCTCTTTTCCTTTGTTTCATCAAGTCCTGATGGATCTGGCTGGGCAAGCCCACAGAATTTTATTTCTTCTTTTCACTATTTTTCTTAAAGCATCAATCTCCCCCCCCCCAGTTTTTTTTAAATCAACTGTTCAGAACTTCCTCTCTACTCCATGGTCTACCAAAGCCTTGGCTACCAGCCTCCCATCTCCATCCCCACAATATGGGACCTCTCTGACCAATCTCCAATTCACATTTACAAGTAGCATAGAGAAGATGCTAACCATAGGAAGGGAGAACTTTTGTCTACTATAATCAAGAATGGCTGTCAGAGGGTGACCCCATCCATCTTTCCAGCAGACCACTGGCCATCAGAAAGCCACTGGCCACAACTGTGGGGAGGTCAGGCAAATGCTATCATTGGCCCCCGATTCAGTGAAAATTGGAGCTTTTTTAAGGCTGTTCAGAGGTTACAGTTTACATCAATTTGTGGAACCACAGACTGGATGAAGGCTACTTATTACAGTCAGTCAACTAGCATTTATTAAACACCTACTGTGTACCAGGCACAGTGTACTAGGCACAGTAGGTGTACTAAGCACTGAGGAAATAAAGAAAGGAAAAGATAGTTCTTGTCCTCAAGGAGTTCACAGTTTAATAGAAGATATATGACATGTGAGTAACTGTGTACAAACAAGATGTAAACAGGATAAATTGGAGATAATTACAGAGGGAAAATAACAGAGTTAAGAGCACTTGTCTCTGAAGTCAAAGAACCTGGAGAGCAGAGGATACCCACTCTGCCTCACTTAAATCCAATTCACCTGAAAGTCATGTCATCACTCCATGCTTGAAAACAAAAATAAGCAATATCTATTCATCCTTCTCTCTGTCTCTGTTTCTTTCTGTGTCTGTGTCTGTGTCTCTCTGTCTCTCTGTCTCCTCTCTCTCTTTCTCTCTCTCTCTCTCTCTCTCTCTCTCTCTCTCTCTCTCTCTCTCACTGTCTCTGTCTCTCTGTCTCTCTCTCTCTTTCTCTCACTGTCTCTCTCTCTGTCTCTCTCTCTGTCTCTCTCTCTCTGTCTCCCTCTGTCTCTCTCTCTGCCTCTGTCTCTCTCTCTGTCTCTGTCTCTGTCTCTCTCTCTTTCTATCTCTCTGTCTCTCTCTGTCTCTGTCTCTCTCTCTGTCTCTCTCTCTTTCTCTGTCTCTGTCTCTGTCTTACACACACACACACACACACACACACACACACACACACACACACATCTATCCTAGAGAGAGAGAGCATGGTATAACAGAATACTGCATCTGCGTTCAAAAAAACATGGACTCAAATCCCATTTCTGACACTATTGGTGTGATTCTTGATCAGCATCAATCTCTCCTGTCCTTAATTTCCTCATTTGTAAAATGGGGATAATAATAATAATATCTACCTCTTGGTAGTTGTGAGGATCTCCAACAAGGATACTGGGCTAGAATGACATTTATCCATCATGATTCATACGACTGTAAATCTAGGGGGATGATACTTTTGAAGTACCCAGGATTCCACTTTCCCTAATGCCTCTTTCAACTCCAGAGATGGTTCAAAGAGAATACTAACTCAATGAGATCATCCTCCCTCACTCCCAGGTGAAAAATAAATTTGTTCTTTTATATTCTTTGATATATTCATATCTTTGTTATATTTATTTTTCACCTAGAAGATAGGATATGAATTTGATAGGTAAGGAACAGCAAATTTGGTCTATTGGCCAAATGGAGTCAAATGGCAGAATTGCTTTTATTAATGTTGTTTAAGACTGAAATGACTGAGTTTCATCTCATTGATCCAAATGGTCTTATCTCATCACAGTCTGGCTTTAGCTTCCTTTTCCAGACATGGCTGGAACTCCACTTTACAAACTTTCCCTTCCACTCTGGCCTAATGGCCACATTTCATACTTGGCATTCTATCTCCCATCTCTTTGCCTTTCTCCAGGCTGTCCCTAAGGCCCGGAATGCCCTCCCTTCTCCCATCTGTCTCTCTGAATCCTAAGCTGCCTTTAACGCTCAGCTCAGCTTCCACATCCTATAGGAAGCCTTTCCAATCTTCTTCTGTTCTATGCTCATAGTATATTCATATATCTGTCTACACATTCCATCCTACTTCTGGGAGAATGTAAGCTCCATGACATCAGGTGCTACCTTTCCTTGAGTTTGTATTCATGTCCCCAGGACTAGCACACTTCCTGACACACAGTAAGATCTTAATAAATGCAGACTGCCCTCAATGTTCCTTAGGCAGCTAGTTGGAACAGTGATGTGATATGATCCTGGACAAGTCACTTCACCCTGTTTGCCTCAATTTCCTCATCCATAAAATGGATTGGAGAAGTAGCTGGCAAATCACTCTGGTATCTTCATCAAAAAAATCCCAAATGGGGTCATAGAGAGTCAGACACAACTGGAATAATAGAAAAACAAGGTAGTTTTCACTAGGGCTGACTCTCTTCCAGCAGTCCCTAAACTTTTTTGATCATACACTCTATCAATAAAATCTAAAAATATTTAAAATTTTTATTTTAAAAATTAAAAATTCAAAGTTTTTAAAAATAAAAATTAATATAAAATAAAATTAAAATGTGTATGATTTACTTATAAATTATACATATACCAATAACTATATACATAATAAAATATAAAAATAGAAATTTTAAAGAATGAAACAAAGAGGAAATAATATCTGATTCTAGATTCCATAGAAAATCACAGGAGTTTGTCAGAATAGGGAAGAGTAGTGGTGATAGCACCATTTTAAAAAACCAAGATGACAGTTCTGTGGGTGAGGGTTTGGAGAAAGGGGGAGATCTAGTCAGGGAGGTGATGAGATGATTACAATAGCTGAGATGGGGGTCTTTATCATGAGTGCAAAGAAGAGAATGGAAGTGAGAGATAGGGAGACAGAACCAAGAAAATCGGGCAACTGATTGGATATGTGGGGTTAGAGAAAATGAAAGATACACTGAGGTTTAAGCCTTTGTAGATGCAGGAATGGCTATGTCCTTGGCAGTAATGATGATGCTGATTGGCTTGAGGGGGATAGATAACATAATGAGATCCATGATGCAGAGCGCTACATATCTACGTTTGCTTAACCTGGGCAACTAACTTATTCCTCTCCATTAAAAATGCAAAAAAATTGGGGTTGGATCTCTTACTCACTGGTTAATATCTCTGAGCACGAATCAAAGAAGTGAGTTGTTTTGGTTCTTATTTGAAAGAGGACCACAACATTGGGGAGGGGACGCTGTGACATACAAGTGAATGGATTTAAGGAAGGGAGGGCTGGGCAAGGTCACCTGCCTCACTTTCCCCTCCAGAGCCGTCTGGGTCCATAGGTGAGCAAGACTGGAGATGGCCCTGGATAGAGTGGGAGATCCTGGTACCTTTTTAAGGTGGACACACTTGGAAGGAAGGGATTTTCCCAGTGACACCATCTTGGCTCTAGTTACATGTACCTGTTGAGCAGCAAAATTATAGATCGCCTCCTTACTCAGAAGGGGGTAGTTAGAGCGCTTACCAGGATCCCAGTAGGGAAGGATTGGGGGAGAGAGTTATATATGGTTCTGTTGGGCACTGTTTTGGAGAAGGAGACATCCACCCATCTTCCTTCCCACTGATTAGTTAGATCACACCCTGTCCCCAGAGGAGCAGGTCACAGCCACTTTAGGATCAGCTATGAACACCCGCCCAAGATTCCTACCACTCTCACTTTGAATACCCCACATCTACCCCCTAGGCCAAGCTACTTTGCATAAAATAGAAATTTAATCTAAAGGTAGCCATTATCTAAAAAGATAAAACAATGCAGCATGTGCCTTTGATCAACTCCCATCCACAAACCACAACTCCCCAGAATGCCCTTTGGAAGCCATCACAGCATCAGACAAAATAGGGATTGTCTTCATTTTTTTACACCTCTGGTTTGAACCCCCCTCTCTTCAGGTTGTCTGAAGGGGGGAACAATTTTCAAGAAAAAGAAAGGTTACCCCTTGGTATAAGACCAAAGTTCCTGCACCAACCCAAACTGCTTGGGTACAATTTAAAATGATTCCAGTTTTCTGAGACCTGGAGAAATAGGGAATCCCTCCCTTGTATCTCCTACTAACAAATATCACTCCCACTCTTTTATTTTTTCATAGACCTTATAAATAGCTTTTGTTTTCATATTGCCTAGATTTTCTCCCTCTTCTCTCTTATAAAGAAGATTGAAAAAAAAAAAAGAAAGTAGGAAAAATCAAGTAGTTTAATCAAACTCATAAGAAAAAAAACTAGTATGTCATATGCAAAGTTCCATGTCTATAGACCCCACCCACCTATTTCTGCAAAGCAATAAGGCTTTTCCCTAACTCTTTTTTAAATTAAAATTTTTATTTATATTAGCTAAATTTCTCCCTGTTTTTTCCTTCTCTTCTCCCCTCCTGGAGAGCCATCCCTTACAATTTAATGTTTTAAAAGAGAAATTTAAATTTTTTAAAAAGTCACTCAAGTGATCAATTACATAGAAAAATGGGAAATATACACTACACACACACACACACACACACACACACACACACACACACACACTATTCCCTCTCTATGGACGCCCATCTCTGCAAAGGAGCAAAGCGTAATGGAAACCCTTAATTGTAATCCTCCACAAAACGCCAGGCCGAGTCTTGCCTTAGTGAGGAGAGACAGTCCTCTCTACAGCCGTCCTACCTTGATTTGCTAGCAAGCTTCCTTGGGAGATAAGCATCATTTTTCAAGCACTCATTTCTTACTGGCTCGAAGAGAATTTCCTGTTTGTCCCCCTCCTCCCAGCAGCAGCCCCTCCTGAGACTCCAAAGGACCAAAGGAAATTGAAATGTGGGAGTTACATCTAGCCGTGGTGTCGGTCTGTAAATGCATCATTTCAGCTTTTCAGACTCAAGTGTGTGTTTCATTCTGGTTAGCAATGCTGCTCGTTGGGCTGAGGTCACCTGTTCCCACCTTTATTGGGTTTTCAGAAAGGAGGGGAAAGGGGGGAAAGAAGGCAGGCAGGGAGAAAGGCTTAGGCTTGGGAGCTTCTTAAGCCATTTCCTTCCAGGAGCAATGCTTGTGAGGGGAAGCATGGATGGCTATCCCAATTGTACCCGGACTGGGCAGGCAAAGTACCTGGTTAAGAAGCGGCAGAGCCAGGACTCCAAGCCAGGTTTTGGGATTTCAAGTTTGGTGTTCTTTTTAATATATGGAATTTTCCCAAGTCACACCCTTTTTTATGCCTCAGTTACCTCTTTTGTAAGAAAGAGATCCTAGCACAAGGTTCTAATACAGTTCCAGTCCTAAAATTCTATATCCTAAGAACCTCTGATATCCTGTGTCCTAAGACCCGCCCCCCCCAGCTCTGATCTCCTGGGTTCTAAGGGCCCTCCCAGCTCAGACATTCTGGGTTCTAAGGGCCCTCCCAGCTCTGACTTCCTGGGTTCTAAGGGCCCTTCAGCTCTGACCTCCTGGGTTCTAAGGGCTCTCCCAGCTCAGACATTCTGGGTTCTAAGGGACTCCCAGCTCTGACATCCTAGGTTCTAAGGGCCCTCCCAGCTCTGACATTCTGGGTTCTAAGGGCCCTCCCAGCTCTAACATTCTGGGTTCTAAGGGCCCTCCCAGCTCTGACCTCCCGGGTTCTAAGACCCCCCCCCAGCTCTGATCTCCTGGGTTTTAAGGGCCCTCCCAGCTCTGACCTCCTGGGTTCTAAGGGCCCTCCCAGCTCTGACCTCCTGGGTTCTAAGGGCCCTCCCAGCTCTGACATTCTATAGTCTGTAATTAATTGGACTTCTAGACAGAAAGACTAGCATCAGATCCTACATCTGATATACTTGGCTGGGTAACCCTGCACATATCATTTAACCTCTCAATTCGCCCAGGCAACTCTCTCTAAATAACAATTGAAGAAGGAGCTGATCTACATTAGATGTACTTTAGAGCACTAGGCCTGGAGTCAGAGAAACCCTTCTTCTTGAGTTCAAATCCGGCTTCAAACATTTATCAGTTAAGTGACCCTGCACAAGTCACTTCACTCTTTATGACTCAGTTTCCTCATTTGTAAAATGAGCTGGAGAAGGAATGGGAAACCACTTCAGTGTCTCTGCCAAGAAAACCTTAAGTGGGGTTACAGAGTCAGACACACTGAAAAATGGCTCAACAACAGCAAAAACTGATCTATATTGGTAGGAGGAGTTTTGAAAGTAAAAGTCTGGATAAAATCAAGGGCCCCTCCTGTGCCAGCTCTTTGCTCTCGCAGTGTAATCAGAGGTCCCTTCCAGCTGTCACTGACTATGAATTCTCCTCCATGCTCTCTAATGGTTGGACCATTAATGGGCACACAACATACGCTGCCTCTATCTCTCATCAATTTCCAGAGACCCAGAGCAGAAGGGCTCAGCCAGGCCCAGAATTCTTATTCAGATGCTATCTGCATTCTCCGGCAGCACAGAACTCTCCTCTGTCTAGACAGGTGTCATCTTGGGGAAATTACAAACTGAAGCCTCCTGGACAAAAGATTCTTCCCCAGACGCTCTGTCTGAGCTTCTTAGAACCCTGTTCAGTAAAGAAGAAACTCCCTCCCATTCCTGAGGGCCAGGGTTGTTTTAGGGTAGAAAAGTGGGAAAAACCCATTGAATGGGGCAGAACTCATGGGCTTTTGTTCCAGCTTTGCCCATGCCTCAAGCCATGACCTTCAACATATGTCTTCCCTCTCAGGATTTCAGTGAACTGAATAAAATAATCTCTAAATCTTCTTCCAGCTCTGACCTCCTGGGCTCTAAGACCCCTCTCAGCTCTGACTTTCTGGGTTCTAAGGACCTCCCAGCTCTGATCTCCTGGGTTCTAAGGGCCTTCCCAGCTCTGACCTCCTGGGTTCTAAGGGCCCTCCCAGCTCTGACCTCCCGGGTTCTAAGGGCCTTCCCAGCTCTGACCTCCTGGGTTCTAAGGGCCTTCCCAGCTCTGACCTCCTGGGTTCTAAGGGCCCTCCCAGCCCTGACCTCCTGGGTTCTAAGGGCCTTCTCAGCTCTGACCTCCCAGGTTCTAAGGGCCTTCCCAGCTCTGACCTCCTGGGTTCTAAGGGCCCTCCCAGCTCTGACCTCCTGTGTTCTAAGGGCCCTCCCAACTCTGACCTCCTGGGTTCTAAGGGCCCTCCCAGCTCTGACATTCTATGTTCTAAGGGGCCCCCTCGATCTCTGACATTTCATGTTCTCAGGGTCAGGAAAAGGGGTCTGATACTTAATAAATGAATTGTGACACTTGAATAAATTTTGGTACCTGAATCTAATGTAATGCTGTTGTGACATAAGAAATGGTAAATGCTAGAAATTCAGAGAAATGAGGAAAAATGTGTATGAATCGATGCAGCCTGAAGTCAGTAGAACCAACACCATTGCAACTACTGAAAAGACACAAAAACAAAGCCTTAAGCTGTGTAATAATTAAGTTATAGCCAGAATAATTAGATCAGTTTACAACTCCACCAACAATGCCTTAGTGTTCCAATTTTCCTACACCTTCTCCAATATTTTTCATTTTTCTTTTCTGTCGTATTAGTCAATCTGATATGTTAAGGACCATGCCTAAGTGCACTATAAGGGGCAGGTCAATTATCCGAGAGCCTCTACAGCTGTGAACATCTGAAGACATTGCAAAGCAGCCTTTACTGACACAGGCGTTGCTTGTGGGCTGGGAAAATAAATTGGAGACAGAGGGAAGAGGAGAGAGGTCAGACAATGCAACAGCCTCTCAGTGGAGAGATCAGAGAACAGCAACTGCCTCTCAGTCTCCTTGAATCACCATCATCTGTTCACAAGAAGAGATAACAATTCCAGGTACTAATGTCTGGGTTCTGGAAACCACAAGAGCAGCAGATGGGAGAATTATTTTGATTTGCATTTCTCTAATCAATAGTGACTTAAAGAAATTTTTTCATATGATAATAGATAACTTTAATTTCTTCATTTGAAAATTGTCTGTTCATATCCTTTGACCATTTATCAAATGGGGAATGACTTGTATTCTTATAAATTTGACTCAGTTCACTCTTTATTTGAGAAATGAGGCCTTTAACAGAAACACTGGTGGTCAAAGTTGTTTCTGAGCTTTCTGCTTTCCTTCTAAATCTTCCTTGCATTAGTTTTGTTTGTGTAAAACCTTTTTAATTTAATGTAATCAAAAATATCCATTTTGCATTCATAATATTCTCTCTCTTTTGTTTGGTCATAAATTCTGCCTTCTTTATAGATATGAGAGGTAAACTATTTCTTGCTTTCCTAATTTGCTTATGGTATCACTCTTTATGTCTAAATCATATACCTATTTTGCTCTTATCTTGGTTATAGGATGGGAGATGTTGGTTTATATCTAGTTTCTGTCATACTACTTTCCAGTTTTCTTAGCAGTTTTTGTCAAATATTTCAGAAGCTGGACTCTTGGGGTTTATCAAACATTAGATTACTTACCATCATTTACTATTATGCCTTGAATAACTAATCTATTTCACTGATCCACCCCTCTATTTCTTTGCCAGTACTAAATAGTTTTGATGATTATGTTCCAAAGAGATTAAAAAAAAGGAAAAGGACCTACAAGTACAAAAATATTTATAGCAGTTCTTTTTGTGGTTGCAAAGATTTGGAAATTGAAGGGATGCCCATCAATTGGAGAATGATTGAACAAATTGTAGTATATGAATGTAATTATTCTATAAGAAATGATGAGCAAGTGGACTTCAGAAAAACCTGGAAAGACTTATATGAACTGATGCTGAATGAAGTGAAAGGAACCAAGAGAACACAGTACACAGTAACAATAACATTGTGTGATGATCAGTTGCGAAAGACAACTCTTCTCTGCTATGCAATGATCCACAATTCCAAGGGACTCATGATGGAAAATGCTGACTATCACCAGAGAAGAGCCATGGAGTCTGAATGCAGAGCAAAGCTTACTATTTTCACTTTTTTTGTGTTTTTTTCTTTTCTGTGCTTTTCCCCTTTTGTTCTGAGTCTTCTTTCACAACATGAATAATTTGGAAATATGTTGAACATGTATAATGTTTTTCAGAATCTTTGTTCTTTTGGGGAAGGTGGAAAGAAGGGGTGAGTAAGAAAAATTTGAAACTCAAAAACTTACAAAGATGAATGTTGAAAACTGTCTTTATATGTAATTGGAAAAAAATACTATTAAGTAAAAAAAAAAAGAGAAAATGCAATGAGAGAGGGATTGCTTTTTTGGAGCAAAAAGATGAGAGGTAAGGAGGTAAAATGAATCCCAGTTTGATGTTTTTCTTTCTTTCCCAATAACATTTTATTTTTCCAAATACATACAGTGACAGTTTTTAATATTCACCTTTGCAAAACCTTGTGTTGCAAATTTTTCTCCTTTTCCTTCCCTCTTCCCTTCCTCAAGACAACAAATAATACAATACTGGTTAAAAACATGCAACTCATCTAAAGATAATTCCATATTCTTCAAACTGCACAAGAAAAATCAGATCAAAAGGGGAAAAATGCAAAAAAAAGGACAAAAGCTGACAAAAGAAAAGGTGAAAATACTATGCTTTGATCTATATTCATTCTTCATAGTTCCCTCTCTGGATACAGATGGCACTTTCCATCACAAGTCTATTGTAATTGCCTTGAATCACCTCATTTGTGAAAAGAGCCAAATCTATCACAGTTAATTATCATATTATCTTATTACTGTGTACAATATCCTCTTAGATCTATTCACTTAGCTCAGCATCAGTTCATGTAAGTCTTTTTAGGCTTTTCTGAAATCAGCCTGCTTTTCAATTCTTAGAGAACAATAATATTTCATTACAGTCATATCCCATAACTTGTTCAGCCATTCTCCAACTGGAGGACATCCGTTCAATTTCCAGTTCCTTGCTACAACAAAAAGGGCTGCAACACACATTTTTACACATGTATTTTTTATGATCTCTGGGAAAACTGACTCAGTAAAGAAACTATTGGATCAAAGTTTTATAGCCTTTTGGCCATACAGTCTGACATGTTCTATATAAATAGGAGTTTATATCAGCTTTTGATGTTTATATCATATATATGTAATATAAATTGATTAAATTCAAAAAAATTTATCATTTAATTAAATAACTCCTTTATTTCATTTCCATCAAAGTTTTCTTAAAATGAAAAAAAATATTGAAAACTAACTTTACATGTAATTGGAACAAAATAAAATGCTATTTGCCAAAAAAATAAAAAATTTAAGTCCAATTTTCATTGATAACTTTTATTTCTATATCACCAAAATTGCTCCCAATATTCTTCCTTGGTTTCCAAAAATATATTTCATACAACAAGGCATATTTTTAAGGAAAAAGGAGGGAAATCAGTAAAGCTAATTAATACATTAAAAATATCTAAATATCTATGCAACTCCAATGTCTGCAAAGAAGTATGGCCAAAATGTCTTGTCATATCTTTTCTTTGGGTCTAGCCTTATTCTTTTAAATTTTACAATATTCATTTTTAATTGTTTTGTGATAGTTGTTTGTTCCACTTACATTGTTGTATTCATTCTACATATTATTTTCTTAGTTCTACTGATTTCACTCTGCATCTAGTCATGTAATTCTTTCCATGCTTTTCTGTCTTTGTCTTCATTCACCATATTCATGATTCCTGATAGCAGAATAATATTCCATTACATCCAGACATCACAATTTTTTTATTTATATTTCTAGTTAATAGTCATCTACTATGTTTTCAATTCTTTGCCACTATAGAAAGTGCTGTTATAAATATTCTGATGTAGTGGGGATTTTCTTCTAATCAATGATTTTCTGTGGGGGATTTGTTTAGCTGTAGAATCTCTGGGTTAAAGGGTATGGACATCTTAGTCACTAAATTTACATAATTCCAAATTGCTTTCTGAAATAATTGTACTGACTCACAGCTCCAGCAATAGTACACTAATTTGCATGTTTTCCCATAACCCCCTCCAACATTGACTGTTCCTATCTTTGCCAATTTACTGGGTTCATATGAGGTTAAACTTTAGAGTTAGTTTGATTTGCAATTCTCCTATTGTTAGTGATTTTGAAAATTATTTCATGTGGTTGTTAATAGTTTGGAATTCTTTTGAGAATTTTTTTTCTTCATATCTTTTGACCCTTTGTCTATTGAGGAATGGCATCGGAGGAGCTTATATTTTAATGAAAGAATTGTTGAATCATTTTTCAGTCATGTCTGACTCTTTGTGACTCCATTTGGGGTTTTCTCGTCAAAGATACTGGAGTGATTTACCATGTTCTTTTCTAGCTCATTTTACAGATGGAGAAACTGAGACAAATGGGATTATTCAACTATTAAGTGTCTGAGGCTAGATTTGAACTCATGAAGATGAATGTTCCCCATTCCAGGCCAGGTGCTCTATTCCTTGCACCATCTAGTTTCAGGAACAGAAAAGAAGGAGGGAGAAAAGAGGCCTGGTTCTGCACAATATAATCTCACTTATCAGAGCCAGGTGACCAATGGGTGGAATCCAAGGTTGTAGGGGGGGAGATGAGGATGATGGCTGGAGTCTAGGCAGTAAGGTAAAGAGATATCTCTTTTCTCATCCCAATGGCTTCCTCCCTAAATAGCTTCCAGCAAAGATGGGTACAGGATGGTGGGACCCACCAAAAGTCCCTCATGGGATTGGCTTTGGGTTTTGTTAATTTTATGGTAATGATTCTGATGACAAATACTCTAGAGATCAGATTTTCAGAGACCTTTAAAACAGAATTTATCAATAATGTATCCATCCTCCCAAGCGGGAGTGTTGTCTAAAGCTGCTCTCTCTCCCCTTAAAAAAGGAAAATCTGAACTATAGAGGACACTGGTGACCTCACCTTCTCCCACCAGAAGTATTATTAGCTGGTCTTTGGACTTTAAGATTGTAGATCATCTTCTGATCCTTCTGCCTTCCTCCTTTGTTTCTCTTCTGCCAAAAGGTTTAGAATATGATTCTGAAAGGGTCTTCAGACACAGAATGTCAGAGCTAGGAGGGCCCTTAGAACACCACGACGCCAGATCCTTAGGACACAGAATGATAGAACTGGAATTCTTAGAATTCAGAATTTTGGAACTGGGAGAGACCTTAGAATAGAAAACATAAAAAAATCAAAACTCATGGAACTTAATAATTCAATGTCTGATAAACTTGGAAACAAAATATCTAGGAATGAATTCTATTTAATATGAACTGCTGGGGGAAATGAGAAAATAGTCTGCCACAAATTAAGCTTAGACATAAGAAATTAAGCTTACATCATATTCCCCCCCCCAAAAAAAAAAACTCAAAGTGGATATATGATCTGTATATTAAAGGTTATATTATGGGAAGAAGACATATTCTTAAGCAAACTATGATATGAAATGTGTAACTTTGATTACATGGAATGAAAAAGCTTTTGCAAAGGCAGAAATATTGCCTCCAGGATAAAGAGGGAAGCGGTTGTGAAAAATCATAATATCAGACAATATTTCTGATAAAGCATTGGTATCCAAGATGGATGTTATGTTGTTTGTCCTTAATTTTGAAAATCAGCCTCATTGTCTTTTACAAAGTTATCAAAGTCCAGTGGCAAGACCGAAGTCAAATGGCTGGTGATGGCTCAGGACGCAGTGGATGGCACCTTTAATGTCTGACCAAATTCTAAGCTTCAGCTCCTTCGTGGCTGCTGGAACCAAAAGAGCCAATCTTTTCATTCCCCTGAGTGAAGTCTTCTCGTGTTTGGGGTAGACATCCCTCTAACTCATTCATGGGATCAAGGTCTGTAGCTATGTTTTTGTTTTTTTTCCCTCCCATGGTTTTTCCCTTTGTTCTGATTTTTTTCTCCCAACATGATTGATAAATCAATGTGTATTAAAAATAAATAAATTTAAAAAGAAGAAGAAAAAAATGTCAGTAGATTACCCTCAGTTTGGTTTAGCCCTCTCTGACAAGATGGCTTACAAGCATGTGGCCACTGTGCATGCTACAGCTGTACAGCATACAGAAATATATAAGATCAAAAGCCATTCCCTCATAAATAATCAAAGGATAAAAGTAAATGATCCTGATTGGAAACTGAGTAGATGTCCATCAGCTGGAAAATGACTGAGTGAGTTATGGTATATGAATGTAATGGAATATTATTGTTCCATAAGAAATGATGAGCAGGCTGGTTTCAGAAGAGCTTGGAAAGACCTACATGAACTAATTCTGAGTGAATTGAATAGAACCTAGAGAACAGTGTACACAGTAGCAGCAAGGTTGTGTGATGGTCAACTGTGATGGACTTAGCTCTTCTCAGCAATGTGGTGATCCAATCACCATCATCGCAACAGACTTGTGATGGAAAATGCCATTTGCATCCAGAGAACTGTGTAGACTGAATGTGGATGGAAGCATGATATGATGGTCAGTGGTGAAAGGATTATAGAAAAATGCAACATTGTTGGTGGAATTAAGAATTAGTACAAGTGTCTAAAGCAATTCCAATAAATTTTGCACAGAAAACACCATCTAGATGCAGAAAAAGAACTATGGAGATTGAATGTAAATCAACACATGCTTTTTTCGGTTTCTTTTTTTCTCCCATGGTTTTTTGCTCTTGTTCTGACTTTTCTCTCCCAACATGATTCATAAAGCAAATGTGTATTAAAAATAAATATTTTTAAAAATCAGTACAACTATTCTGGAAAGCAATTTGGAATTTTACAAAGTGGTTAAAATATCCTTTGACCTAGAGAGGCTCCTAGGACATATATGTTTCATGATTGCCCTTTGATTAGAACTATGGATTTGGAACTAGAAAGGACCTCAGAAACCATCTAATCCGCCTCTCTCATTTTAGAGAGGTGAAAAATGAGTCATAGAACATTTAAGTTACTTGTTCAAAGTCAACACAGCCAGTAAGCAGCAGAGACAGGATTTGAACTCAGGTCTGCTAGCTCCAAATCTAGCTCTTTTTCTGCTAAGACTGATTTGGCAGATCTTAGATATAGAGATTACTCCTGAAAAACCTTTACTGACTCCCCATCATCTCTAGGAAATTCACACTCTCCCTTCCCTGTGTGTATGTATATAAAGATATGATGCTCTCTATTTTAGTGTAACCATGGTAATAAGAGGAACTCCCTGATTTGTTCAAGTGGAGCCCCTCCTGGGGTGCTGGGTATGTATACTTTAGCTCCGTGGGGACATTCGTGTGCTCTTGGTCCTTGCAATTGAAGGATTAGGTCAACAATGACCAGCAACTGAACTCTCTGTTCTCTCTTGAGTATTTTGAGACTCACCTTCTAGAAGGCCCCACAATGGGTAGAGTGCCTGGTGTTCTGAGTTCAAATTTAGCCTCAGACACTTACTAGCTATGTGTTCCCCAGCAAGTCACTTAATCCTGTTTGCCTTAATTTTCCCATCTGCCAACGAGCTGGAGAAGGAAATGACAAACCACTCTGATATCTTTGCTAAGAAAACCCAAAATGGGGTCATGACTGAAATGACTAAACAATAGCTTGGGATTCTGCCAATTCTTTGGGCTTCTGGGGAATGGGGAGAAAAGACAAAAACCATTTCTTTTCTTTTTCTGCCTCCTCCTCTCCCCAAAGCAGCTATGATGGCCACACACACACACACACACACACACACACACACACACAGATTGAGAGAGAGAGAGAGAAAGAGAGAGAGAGAGAGAGAGAAAGAGAGAGAGAGAGACAGAGAGAGAGAGAGGATAGAGACAGAGAGAGAAGAGAGAGAGAGAGAGAGAGAGAGAGAGAGAGAGAGAGAGAGAGAGAGAGAGAGAGAGAGAGAGAGAACAGCAGCAGCAACATGATTATGTGCTTGTCTAGGTGAGCCTGAGATCAAACCAGAAATCCCTTTGCCTCTTCTCTTATTCTTTCTCTGAGCCTGTCAACAAATGGCCACCCTGAGAGATAGACATAGGAATTCTGGAGTTCCTACTGGCTGCTCTGGGGGAAGTGCCTCTGCTCCTCAGAGGAGGTGACCATCCCCAGAAGGATGCTGCAGCTGAAATGATTAAAGAAGCCCACATCACTCCTTGCCTGCCAGAAGGATCTGGGTTTTAGAGTCACCTTGTTTGGAGTTTGCTTGGCTTTCCTGCAGAATTGGCTTTACCTCTCAAGACAGGGGAGCAATAGATTATGATTTCATGTTTTAAGTATTTCTTAATGTGCTCTTCTGAGTTTTTGTACTTTAAGCATTTCTTTTGTGGTGGAAGAAATCTACTTTGCACATTGAGTGCCTTTCTTAGAAGAAACTATTAATCCCTTTTGGGGAGAAATTCTAAACATGAGCCATAGCTGAGCTTTGTTGAAGAGAATTTCACTGGAACTCAACTCTGGGGAGAGGAGTAATAATGAGCCAGAGCCAGACAAAAAAGGCCAGCTTGACTTTCTGGGAGCAGACTGTGCCAGGAGTTAGTCAGGAGCAGGAGCAGGAGCCTCTTATGGGAGAAGCGCTCCTGAGTAATACCCAGAAAGAACAGAGACGATATAATTATTTCATCTGCCAATGACCTGGGCGATTTT
Organism: Antechinus flavipes; assembly: GCF_016432865.1. NCBI lineage: Eukaryota > Metazoa > Chordata > Mammalia > Dasyuromorphia > Dasyuridae > Antechinus > Antechinus flavipes. The sequence goes on from NC_067400.1 coordinate 581,450,866, forward strand.
TGGTTTCCCCTTGTTTTTTCTTTTTTTGTCAATGTTTTCTGTTTATCAGAAAGACTCTCTTTCTTTTCCCACCTTCCAATTTTTTTCTTCCTCTCTCCTGCTTTTTCTTTCTCTCTTCCTGACTCTATTTTTCTCTTCTCTTTTCTCTCTCTTTCTCTCATTTTCTTTTTGTCTGTCTCTCTCTCTTTCTGTCTCTGTCTCTGTCTGTCTCTGTCTCTGTCTGTCTCTGTCTCTGTCTCTGTTTCTGTCTCTGTCTCTCTGTTTCTGAATCTCTCTGTCTGTCTCTCTCTCTCTGTCTGTCTCTGTCTCTGTCTCTCTCTCTCTCTTTCTCTCTCTCCTGTTTGTCTTCTTCCTCCCGTCTTCATTCCTTTCCTTCCATCCTCTCTTCCTCCCTCTCTCTTGCCCTCTCTTCTTTTTCCCCTTTCTCCTTCCCTCCCTTCCCCCTTCCCCCCTCTCCATTTCTTTCTCTCCTCTCTATGTCTTTCCTCTCTCCTCTACTTTCTTACTCTTTTCCTCTCCTTTTCTCTCTCCTGTCTTTTCTTTCTCCCCATTCTCTTTTTCTCTATTCAACACACACACACACACACACACACACACACACACACACACACACACACACACACAAATGCTGCTCCATTTCTTTAGTCAGAGAAATGACTCCCTCCTCCCTCCCTCAGTCTCCCCTGCAGGTTTGATGGATGGCAAACAGCCTCCTCCCCACGCTGCCTCCCTCCTCCCTCAGCAACACCCCCTTTATCTGGCTTGGTTGGGGGTTGAGCGCTGTACCACAGAGAGTATTTTCTACATAATTGGCATGTATACCTTTAGATGCCAAAGCATTTTCCACCATTTTATGTGGAAATCTTTCTAACATGTCTCTCCCTCTCCCTATCTCTCTCCCTCCCTCTTCGTTTTCCCCCCTCCTTCCCGCCTTCTTTCTCTCCCTGCCTTTCTCTCCCTCTCTCTCTTTTTCTCCTTCTCTCTCTCCTTCTCTCTCTCCCTCTCCCCCCCCCCCCCAACACATGCGCGAGCGCGCGCACACATATACACACACATAGTCCTGCTTTCTTAAAGAGATCATCAGTTAACCTCTTATGGAGGGTTCCAGTTATCACTCTGAATATCATTTACTCTCATCATAATAACAACTATTTTTATGTGCTTTAGTTTGCAAAGCACTTTACTCACAAAGACCTCGTGATATGGGTAATTTAAGGATTATTATTCTATTTATACGCAAAAGGAAACTGAGGCTCAGAGCAGTTAAATGACCCTTTGAAGGTGAAAGACTAAATAAATCAGGACTCAAATATGGGACTTCTGATTCTGAGTTCTGAGCTGCTTCTCTAGGAGGCTCCCTCCCCCTTTTCATTTCCTGCTCCTGGGGAAACCAGATATCCAAGTTCCCCATTATTATGATAACCATAATCCACATTTCTACATCAATTGAAAATTAATGATGTGCCTCCCTCACAACAATACTTTGAAGTAGACTGAGCAAGCATTGTTATTCCCATTTTGCTGGTGAGGAAATTGAGGTAAGTGTTGAAGATTGGATTTGAACTCCACTCTGCTGGCTCTGGAACTAGAACTTTGCCCGTCCCAGGAGGGCTTCTCTTCTAGCCTGATGTAGCCTCCCTCTTAGAACTGTCTATAGAATACATGAGTTCCGGGCAAGGTGCATGAACTTTTGTGCATGGACTTGGTGATGGCTATTTCAGCTGTGCATACTGGGTTTGTTTCCTTCTGGGTTCTTTGCAGGGTTCTAGTCAGGGGAGGTCACTAAATAAGGAACCTGCTGATTTCTGAAACTATGGCTGCGATTTTATTTGCCATCTCCAGCTGTTTTGTTTTTTCCCTAACAGATGTTTAATTAGTGAGCATTAAGATGGCAAAAAGTCTTGGCTGTTCTCCCTCTGCCCCTGCTGTTTCTAATCCTTACCAAAGACAGCTTCTAGAAATATTTCCTTTCTGAGACTGCATCATCAAGAGTGTGTGTGTGTGTGTGTGTGTGTGTGTGTGTGTGTGTGTGTGTGTGTGTGTGTGAAAGAGAGAGAGAGAGACAGAGAGAAACAGAGAGAGACAGAGAGACAGAGAGAGACAGAGAGACAGAGAGGGACATAGAGAGACAGACAGAGACAGACAGACAGAGACACACACAGAGACAAAGTGATCTAAAGGAGTCAGAGAAAGAGACAGAGAAAGAAAGAGAAAGAAGAAAGAGGAGAAAGACAGAGGGAGAGAGAGAAGAAAAGGAGGGAGGAGGGATGGAAGAAGGAAGGAAGAGGGCAAGGAAAGAAAGAGAGAAAGAAAGGAAAGAAAGGAGGGAAAAGAAAGGTAAAGAAAAAGGGAGAGGAAAGAGAGAGAAGAGAGACAGATGGAGGGAGGGAGAAACAGACAGAGAGAATGTGCAATTCTTATTGTGCCTGGTAGATGTGAAGAAAAAATTTTGGACTGAAAGGAGGAACATGCTGCAAATGATCTTGTAGTGTTCTTTTTTTAATGATCATTTTATTGCTGTTTTTTGTTTTTATATCACCTTCATTTCCAAATGTAGCCCTTCCCCTTCTGCTACCCAAGCAGCTATCTTGTAACAAAGGAGAATAAAGAGGAGGAAAACTATTCAGAAAAACCAACTAACATCTGAGTGATTGACTGAATCAATATATCAATTGAGTCCAACATAATATATAATATTCAGAACCCATAGTCTCCCACCTCTGAAAAGAAGGTAGGAAGTTCCATTTTCTCCTCTCTTCTCTGGGACCAAAGTTAGCCATTATAATCACACATTAACACCATTTTCTGGTTTCAGCCCAATATATTTTGTTCCTTCAGATCTACTGTCCAGAGTGAGAACACTGCTCCCTTCCCCTAACCCCACAGCACACACTGGACCTGGAGTCAAGAAGACTTGAGTTCAAAGACATTTTTAGACCCTTACAAGCTTATGATTCTGACCAAATCACTTAATCTCTGTCTGTCTCAATTTTCTTAACTGTAAAATGGAGATAATAATAGCACTTACCTCACAAAGTTGCTATGATGCTCAAATGAAATAATAATTGTAAAGCAGTACCAAAATGCCTGGCACAAAGTAAGTGATTAATAAATAATTGCTCTCTCTGTTCTCTGTCCTCCTTCTTTACTTCCTTCCTTCTCTTCCCTTCCTTTTTTCCTTCTACTTGTGTTTTTCCCCAGTGGTCCCCATCTTTACCATAGCACAGTTGACTGAATAATAGAGGATATTCATCCTTTCATCATTCTCATTATTTGTAGAGCAAAATACCCCCTTAAGATCTGACAATCATGAATGATTCTCCAATATAGCATGTTTTTCAAAATTTGTATATAAGAATCTTTGAAAGCTCTAACAACATCTGGGCATGGTAGTGTAGGACAATCCTGCTTCATATTGGGGAGGCTTATGAATCCTTGAGCTGAGCAATCTTGAGCTGTAGTCACCTTAATGCCGGTCAGAAATCTGCATTGAATCTGGCACCAATATAACAATCCCCCCACCCCCCCACCCCCACCACCACCAAGAGCAGAGGGCTACCAAGCTGATAAGGAGGAGTGAACAGCCCAGCTTGGAAATAGCAGAGCTGTGAGTAGCCTCTAAGTTTCCAGCCTGGGACAGATAGGAAGATCCAGCCACACAAAAAAGAAAGATATAATAACCAAGAAAATCTTGTTCGTAGTACAGAGGTTAGGGCACTCGATTCAGAATCAGGCATACCTGGGTTCAAATTCTCCTGTGTGACCCTCAGCAAAATCTTTTAGCTTTCTTCCAGGTCTCATTTTCCTTATTTGTGAAATGAGGGGGTAAAGTCCCTCTAGACCTATAACCCTATTACTAGTAATATCAAGAAAGGCATATGAGAGGCATTGTGGTGTTTCCTCAGAATTGAGACAAACTGAGTTCAAATCCTGTCTCTGACATATCCTGGCTGTGTGATCTTGGGTGAGTCACGTACCCCTGAGTAATCCTCTGAGACTATAGGGGACAGAGCAGGTGATCATTTCCATTAATAGATAGTGTTTTCTTATTAGGAGTTCCCTGTATATATGAAATCACAGATCTTTTTTTTTTTTGTTTGTTTTTAGGCATAAGACAATGAGACAAATTTCCACTCCCCTCCACCCCCAGGTACTCGGCACTGTCACAGAGGTACTGTCACAGAGGAAGTCCGGTGCAGAGTCCGAGGTAAGGAGGGATGCCCCCTGAATGGTTGGTGGTGGTGGTCTTTGTTCTGGAAGAGTTCCCTGACATCAGGGAGGGGATGCCATGACATGTAAGTGAATTGGATTGAAGGGAAGACTGAGCAAGGTCACCTGCCTCACTTTCCCTCCAGAGCCACCTGGATCCAGCGGCCAGATATAGATCAGGATGACTGGAGATGGGCCTGGATGCAAAGGGAGACCTCGCCCTTTTTAAGCTAAGGTCTTCAACAGGTCTCAGTTTCACAGAGGCAACACCTATTCAATGATTAAGGCTAGGTAAGAAATAAGGCAGAGAAAGGTCTCTTTCACCTAGTCAAAAACATACATACAAACAAACAAAAAACCATATCAATGTGGAAGAGGAGGAAGAACCTCAGCTTTCTGGCCAAAACAGAAACAATTGCTATTTGCATTTACTCTGTGCCAATAAGGGCCCAAACATTGACTAAGTGGGGCTTGACCTGGGACCTATTGTTGGTCAATCAATGAAAGCCAGAGTGATTTGGGTTTGAGATATGGTCCTTCCCAAAGAAACCTGGCTGGTAAACCCCAAGGTATCCCACGTGGTTTCATTGATCAAAATGTACATTCATTAGGGCAGAGCACCCACAAGTAAGGGTATGATACCTATGTGGACAGAGGGAAGGGAAGGAAAGAAGGAAAGGAAGGGATGTTACCCAACCAGCCAGTTCCAGTTGGGTCTCCAGCTTCTACAACTGCCCACAGAATTTGTTATTTGTCCTTCATTCTCTAAGGGGACCATGGCAATGGGGTGATTCCATGACTGTGTGAATTGGATTTCAGGGAGGGAGGGCTGTACAAAGCCACCAGCCTCACCTTCTCCTCCGGAGTAATCTGGATCCAGAATTGGTACATAGAAGATAGAAATCAGGAAGGCTGGAGATGGCCCCTGAGTGGGGATCTCCCCCTGCTTACAGATGATACTGAGGTACAGGACCCATCCACACCAGGAAGCTTCTGGCTAAGTGACTGACAGGATCCTGCCTCAGACACTTCCCTCAGGGAGTGTAGTTCTCAGCGGGTCTGCCACATTTCTGGTCTCTGAATTCTCATTTATAAGATGGACTTGATGGTCTCCTCCATTCCCTTGATATTTATGCTGATCCCATGACATACACTGGAGCTAGAGTACTTTCTTCAGGTGCTGGCTCCACCTTGAAGCTCCCTAAAATTGATCTTTACAACCAGAAGTGATCTCTCCCTCTTCAAATCTTAGAACTCTTTTAAACATCTCCCCACCCCTTACATCAAAAACTTGGAAGAGATCTTAAAAAGGATTTCATCCAACTTTCCTATTTTATAGAGGAAGAAATTAAGGCCAGAAGTTGCACGTCCAGGTCAGCAGGTACCCCCTGCCCTCCCAGGTGTATCACATCCTACTTTTATTGTCATTATTCACACCCATAGCTTAATAATCAGGGCAGGGCCCATCTGCCTCCCACTCTCCCCTCCATCCCCATCCCAGCAAAAGGCCTGCCCTGTAGCAGGCGCTTAGTAAATATTTATTGAATAAAACGGAATGATAATTGCTAAATCGGGATCTTCTTTGGGGCATCAGCCCATTGAACCTATTCTGGGAATCACTGCATTTGGAATCCCTCAATCATCCCGTTGGTAACTGCCAAAGTCAGGCTGTGTCTTAGTGGAGCAGAGATGGAGGGAGGTGTGGCCACAGAGAGCATTTGTTTATTTACTAATGATTTATTTACTTTTGAGCTGCACTAAGAAAAGACAAAAAGAACCTGTGCATTATTAATCATTATTGATCCTTGAGCAGCAACAAAAAAAGCTGCAGGCCATACACGCAGTCATAACTTACAGGTGCTGGAAGGAAAAACAGAATTATTACAGCTGAGAGGGCCCTTAGAACACTGGATGTCAGAGCTGGGGGGGCCCCTTAGAACTCAGGATGTCAGAGCTGGGAGGGCCCTTAGAACCCAGGAGGTCAGAGCTGGCAGGGCCCTTAGAACCCAAGAGGTCAGAGCTGGGAGGGCCTTTAGAACCCAGGAGGTCAGAGCTGAGAGGGCCCTTAGAACCCAGGAGGTCAGAGCTGGGAGGGCCTTTAGAACCCAGGAGGTCAGAGCTGAGAGGGCCCTTAGAACCCAGGAGGTCAGAGCTGGGAGGGCCCTTAGAACCCAGGAGGTCAGAGCTGGCAGGGCCCTTAGAACCCAAGAGGTCAGAGCTGGGAGGGCCTTTAGAACCCAGGAGGTCAGAGCTGAGAGGGCCCTTAGAACCCAGGAGGTCAGAGCTGGGAGGGCCTTTAGAACCCAGGAGGTCAGAGCTGGGAGGGCCTTTAGAACCCAGGATGTCAGAGCTGGGAGAGCCCTTAGAACCCAGGAGGTCACAAATGGAAAAGCCTTAGAACACAGAATGTTACAGCTGAAAAGGCCATGTACATCAAAATATTTATAGCATCATTTTTTATGGCGGCAAAAAATTGGCAATAAAGGATGTGCCCATCAACTTAGAAATGACTGAACAACGATTCTGCACACATATATTGTATCTAGGATATACTGCAACATATCCAACATGTAAAGGACTGCTTGCCATCTAGGGGAGGGGGTGGAGGGAGGGAGGGGAAAAATCGGAACAGAAACGAGTGCAAGGGATAATGTTGTAAAAAAATTACCCTGGCATAGATTCTGTCAATATAAAGTTATTATTAAATAAAATAAAATAAAATATTTTAAAAAATGACTGAACAAATTGTGGTGACATGAATATAATGGAATATTACTGTTCTGTAAGAAATAAAAAATTTGATGAATAAAGAGAATAATGAAGAGATCTAAATGAACTGATGAAGAACGATGCCAGCCCAGCCAAGAAAACAATATGTACAATGACTATAACAATGCAAATGATACAATCCAAAAAGAGAAGCCAAATTTTTCTATGGACCTTGTTCTATGCTAGGGATTTGCTACCTTCCAAAAATGCTGTTTCTTTTGCCTCTGGGGCACCTGAGCAGGATTGGGGGGTTAGTGATCTGGTCCAATGGCATTAATTTCACAAGTGATATCCTGTCTGCCTGGCACCTGCATTTCAGAAATAATGTAGTGGCCAGAAACTGGACACTGAGTGGATGCCCATCAGTGGGAGAATGGCTGAATAAACTGTGGTATATGAATGTTATGGAATATTATTGTTCTGTAAGAAATGACCAGCAGGAGGAGTTCAGAAAGGCCTGGAGCCTCTCTGGGATGACCATGAACAGATTAGGGACTGAATCAAAATAGATCGGTGGAGGAAAGTGATGTAGGGTCACAACGTCAAATCTAGCCCCGGAGGCTCCGGGAAGAATGGAAAAGGTAGTACGTGTCTGAGGCAAAACTGGAATCTGTGACTTTCTGACTCTAAACCGTGGTTTTCTTGGTTCTTTTCTTGGTGCCATTCTTATGCCTAAAGGCCAGTAACTCTAGTGCCCAGTCCCTTCTGCTTGATGTTGAGCAAATCTGAGCCATTTGCAAATATTGGGAGGCAAGACTAGGGTGCCCTGGCTGGACCTCCTGGGTTCTAAGGGCCCTCCCATCTCTGATCTCCTGGGTTCTAAGGGCCCTCCCATCTCTGATCTCCTGGGTTCTAAGGGCCCTCCCAGCTCAGACATCCTGGGTTCTAAAGGCCCTCCCAGCTCAGACATCCTGGGTTCTAAGGGCCCTCCCAGCTCTGACCTCCTGGGTTCTAAGGGCCCTCCCATCTCTGATCTCCCGGGTTCTAAAGGCCCTCCCAGCTCAGACATCCTGGGTTCTAAGGGCCCTCCCATCTCTGACCTCCTGGGTTCTAAGGGCCCTCCATCTCTGATCTCCCGGTTCTAAAGGCCCTCCCAGCTCAGACATCCTGGGTTCTAAGGGCCCTCCAGCTCTGACCTCCTGGGTTCTAAGGGCCCTCCCATCTCTGATCTCCTAGGTTCTAAAGGCCCTCCCAGCTCAGACATCCTGGGTTCTAAGGGCCCTCCCAGCTCTGACCTCCTGGGTTCTAAGGGCCTGGAGTCCCTCTCTTCAAGGCATCTCTACCATCGGTCAGTCAATCAATAAACCTATTAGGTACCTACTGTATGCCAAGCACTGCACTAAGTGCTTGGGGATATAAATATGCTGCCTCTTAGAATCCCTCTTTCCTTTAAAACTTGACTCAATGGGGCAGCTAGATGGCACAGTGGATAGGGCAGCAGCCCTGGAATCAGGAGGACCTGAGTTCAAATTCAATCTCAAATTCTTAACTCTAATTGCCTTTAAAAAAAACCCAACAACTTAACTCAAGTACCAGCCTCTGCCTAAGGCTTTTCCTGAACTCCCCAGCTACTGGTGCCTTCTCAAATTACTGAGCATCTATATTACATCCTTAATTTATAGTTACTGATCTGGGTATATATATATATATACTGCTTCCCCTGATGGACTGGAAACTCTTTAAGGGCTGGGATGATTTAATTTCTGTCCCCATGTCCCCAGAACAGTACCTGATAACAGACTAGGTGCTTAATAAGTACTTCTCAATTATTATTATTATTATTAATAGGAATTACTATGTGTTATGTAGTGATATAAGTTTTATAAAGTGTTGAGCTTTATAAACTGTTGAGCTTTACACCAACTCTGGGAAGTAAATGCTATTATTAATCCCATTTTACAGATGAGGAAATTGAGGCAAATAGAATCTAAATGGCTTGCTCCAGGTTAGCAGCTTACAATTAGTGAATGTCTGAGACATTATTTGAACCTAAGGCTTCCTGAGTCTGTGTCTAGAACTCTGTTCATTGTACTATTCAAGCTAATTGATTGCTTTTCCTGGGCCTGAGTATTCCCTCCCCTGATGCAGGTAGCAGCCTTTCATCATGTGCAATCTTTGCTCCTATCTTTCTGTAAATCCTCTGAAATATAACTACGGATTTTGTGGCATAAGAGCCGTTCCAATGTCCCAGCCCTCATGCCAGTGATGATCAGTTTGCATAAATGCCATTCTTTTTACAGGGATTACGTTCAATTAAACAATCACTTATTAAGCACTTTCCTTGTTCAGGGAGAGGCAGCCCGGCAGAGTGACCTTGGAGCCAGAAAGACTATAACAAACACCCAAGTCCCTCTGAGTAAGCCATTAAATTGTGCTCTCTTCAAGGGGAGGGACTGCCTTTCTCTGCATCTCCTGCACTTAGCACAGAGTAGGTGTTTAGTAAATTACATAACTGAGAAAATATATAATGATGAAAAGGTGCTGTGAAATCAGCAATGTTTTAAATTGTATTTTATTAACCATAAAAGCATCTAAATACATTTGAAAAATAATATACAGCTTTTGTTTTGCTTGAGTATGTATATTTGTTACAACAGTTTTTTTTTTTTTTGCTTTGACAGTTGGGAGGTGAGAAGAAGAGATGATTTTTTTTGTCAGATGAAAAAAATTAATTTTTAATAGAAACAAAAATAACACGTACATGTGTAAGACGCATGATGGCCTGCAGGTGGTATATCTGTGTATTCAGGGAACCGTTGCAAACACCCCATAGTCCCTCAGCGGTTTACTGCCTCCCCACATTGGGGGCCGTTGACTCCTGGTCTAAACCAAGTGCTAGGAGAAATATGAAGAGGGAGATATTACTTTTCTGGGGAGGGGTAGTGGGGTTGTTCTTAGGAGATGCTTTATAGAAAAGGTGACATCTGAATTGGGGCTTGTAGGAAGAAGAGGGCTTTGGCAAGTGAGTAAGGACCCCACCTTCAAATTCAGATATATGTAACAGAATCTTGCCTGACCATAGTCACTCTTACACTGAATTTTAATAATGTTTTCCTTTGGGGAAGATTCTTGAAATAGCTGTCAAGGTTTCTTTTCCAAGGCTAAAATCTCTTCTTGAGCTCAGTCTCGATGCAATTCTTCAGTCACGTTTTCTATACCTGTTTTTGGTTCCATCTAAATGGAGCTAAAGCATCGAGATTTAAAAAAAAAATGCAGCCAGCCTCCTGGACATTTTCATCATGAAGATAGAAACAGCCCAGGCCGAGTCTGAGGTTTTGCAGAAGGACTAAAGGAGGCAAATTTCTGTCCGGTGGGGACAGTGAATTAGGCAGTGAGATGATCGATTTTTCTCTTCTAGACAGCCTCCCCCAGCAGGCTAGGCAAGTTCCCAGGTTGCCAGGCCACAAGCCTCTTCCGGAGCCTTTCTGCAATCATCCAGGTCACTTTGCCTGTTCTCCAGCACAGGCCAAATCCACTCCTTCTTCCCCTCCCCAGGAGAATCGGTACCTCAGGCCTCCTGCTTTTACCCTGGAAAATCGGTACCTCAGACCTCCTGTTTTTACCCTGGAGAATCAGTACCTCAGACCTCCTGTTTTTACCCTGGAGAATCAGTACCTCAGACCTCCTGTTTTTACCCTGGAGAATCAGTACCTTAGACCTCTTGCTTCTACCCTGGAGAATCAGTATCTCAGACCTCCTGCTTTTTACTCTGGAGAACTGATACCTTAGACCTCCTGCTTCTACCCTGGAGAATCAGTACCTCAGACCTCCTGCTTTTTACTCTGGAGAACTGATACCTCAAACCTCCTGCTTTTACCCTGGAGAATCTGTACCTAAGGCCTCCTGCTTTTACCCTGGAGTATCAGTATTTCAGACCTGCTTTTACCCTGGAGAATCAGTACCTTAGACCTTCTGCTTTTACCGTGGAGAATCAGTACCTTAGACCTCTTGCTTCTACCCTGGAGAATCAGTACCTCAGACCTCCTGTTTTTACCCTGGAGAATCAGTACCTTAGACCTCTTGCTTTACCCTGGAGAATCAGTACCTCAGACCTCCTGCTTTTTACCCTGGAGAACTGATACCTCAAACCTCCTGCTTTTACCCTGGAGAATCTGTACCTAAGGCCTCCTGCTTTTACCCTGGAGTATCAGTATTTCAGACCTGCTTTTACCCTGGAGAATCAGTACCTTAGACCTCTTGCTTCTACCCTGGAGAATCAGTACCTCAGACCTCCTGCTTTTACCCTGGAGAATCAGTACCTCAGACCTCCTATTTTTATCCTGGAGAATCAGTACCTCAGACCTCCTGTTTTTACCCTGGAGAATCAGTACCTTAGACCTCTTGCTTCTACCCTGGAGAATCAGTACCTCAGACCTCCTGCTTTTTACCCTGGAGAACTGATACCTCAAACCTCCTGCTTTTACCCTGGAGAATCTGTACCTAAGGCCTCCTGCTTTTACCCTGGAGTATCAGTATTTCAGACCTGCTTTTACCCTGGAGAATCAGTACCTTAGACCTTCTGCTTTTACCGTAGAGAATCAGTACCTTAGACCTCTTGCTTCTACCCTGGAGAATCAGTACCTCAGACCTCCTGCTTTTACCCTGGAGAATCAGTACCTTAGACCTCCTGCTTTTATCCTGAAGTATCTGTTCCTCAGACCTCCTGCTTTTACCCTGGAGAACTGATATCTCAGACCTCCTGCTTTTACCTTGGAGAATCAGTACCTCAGGCCTCCTGCTTTTAACCTGCTCTAAACCTCTTTGGCTATAAGCCCAAGTCCCTGCAGTCCTGAGATCCCTCCCTTCCCCCTTGCAAACTATATAACCCTTTATTCCAGATTCCTAGAAGATCCTAGATCCTAGATTTATAGTCCCCTAAAAAGGGGGAAGGAGGTTTGGAAAAAGGAAGAAAGAGAGTAAGGAAAGAAAGGGAGGAAAAAAGAAAAGAAAGGAGGGAAAAGAAAGGTAAAGAAAGAGGGGGAGAGAGAGAAAGAGAGAGAGAGAGAGAGAGAGAGAAGAGAAGAGAAGAGGAGAGGAGAGGAGAGGAGAGGAGAGGAGAGGAGAGGAGAGGAGAGGAGAGGAGAGGAGAGGAGAGATAAATGGAGGAAGGGAGAGACAAAGGAGACAGAGAGAGAGAATGTGCAATTCTTACTGGTAGATGTGAACAAAAAATTTTGGATTGAAAGGAGGAAAGTGTTGCAAATGACCCATATGTGCAAAAATGTTTGTAATAGCTCTTTCTATGATAACAAAGAATTAGAAAATGAGTAGATGTCCATCAATTGAGGACTGGCTAAATAAGTTGTGGTACATGAAGGTAATGGAATATTACTATTCTATAAAAAATGATGAACAAGCTGATCTTAAAAAGGCCTGGAAAGATTTACACGAAGTGATGCTGAGGGAAACAAGCACAACCAGGAATACACTGAACACAGTAACAGCAAGAATGTATGATGATCAACTATGAAAGACTTAGTTCTTCTCAGTGGTTCAGTGATCTAAAGCAATCCCAATAGATTGTGGACAGAAAATGGCATCTGCATCCAGAAAAACAACTATGGAGATTGAATGTAAATCAACATATGCTATGTTTACTTTTTTTTTTCTTCTCTCCCAAGGTTTTCCCTTTTGTTCTGATTTTTCTCTTCCAACATAATTCATAAAGCAATGTGAATTTAAAAATAGATATAGATATAGGCGAGGCAATTAGGATTAAATGACTTGTCCAGGATTACACAGATAGTTAAGTGTCTGAGGCTGGATTTTTTTTTAATAATAGCTTTTTCTTTTCAAAATATATGCAAAGATAGTTTTCAACCTTTACTCTTGCAAAACCTTGTGTTCCAAATCTTTCTCCCTCTCTTCCCCCCACTCCCTCCCCTAGACAGCAGGTAATCCAATATATATTAAACATGTGCAATTCTTCTAAACATATTTCCACTTTTATCATGCCGCACAAGAAAAATCAGATCAAAAAGAAAAAAAAAACCAAGAAAAAAAACAAACAAGCAAACAATAATGACAAAAACGGTGAAACTACTACGTTGTGATCCACACTCAGTTCCTACAGTCCTCTCTCTAAATGCAAATGACTCTCTCCATCACAAGTCTATTGAAACTGGCCCAAATCACCTTGCTACTGAAAAGAGCCACATCCATCAGAACTGATCATCACATAATCTTGCTGTTGCCATGTACAATGATCTCCTGGCCCTGCTCATTTCACTCAGCATCAGTTCATGTGAGTCTCTCCAGGTCTTTCTGAAATCATCCTGCTGGTCATTTATTATAGAACACTAATATTCCATAACATTCATATACCATAACTTATTTAGACATTCTACTCAGTTTCTAGTTCCTTGTGAGGTTGGATTTGAATTCAGGTCTTCCTGATTCCAGAGACAATGTTCTAGTCATTATTCCAACAAGCTTCCCTGATCTATCCATTTTACAAACCTCTTAGTCCTGGCTCCCTTCAGTTCCTTTCTCCCTCTCCCTGTCCCCCAACTAGCCCTTCATTTTTCAGAATAATCCCTCACTAAAATTTGTCAATTGAATCTGGAAATTCTGGGGAAATCATAGTTAGAATTGAAAGGGACCAAAGAGGCCAGCTATTCTAACACCTCATTTTACAGATTTAAGTGACTTGGCCAAGACCACAATGATAGTAAGTAAATAGCAGAGATAGAATTTGGACTCAGAACCAGGAGGTAGACCAACAATGTCAGACCTTGAATCTTGACTGGAAAAGCTGGAGAGATTCTATTAACAAAGTTAGGGCTAATGACAGTCTTAAAAGAGTTTCTCTTTGAATATTTGAGATGCTTTAGCCTGGCTTCGAGGCCTTTTCCTCCATCTGGCCCCAGTCTACCTCTCCATTCATGTGCAGAATGAGATGATTAGAAGGATTCTTCCAGGTCTAGACCTGACACAATGAACTCGGCATCTTACAAGGCAGAGCATGACAGACCTGAAATCACAAAAACCAGAGTTCAAATCCAGCTTCAGGGATTTATCAATTGGGTGACTCTGTGCAAGTGATTATCCTGCTGCCTTAGTTTCCTCATCTGTATAATTGGGGTTATAAAAGCATCTACCTCAGTGAGGCTGGTGACTTTGCACAGCTCTCCTCCTTAAATCCAACTCACTTGCACGCCATGGGATCATCTCCTTCTATGTCAGAATGAAGAATAATCATCCCTAGTACCTCCTCCTGGGGTTTTTGTGATCAAATGAGATAATTATTGTCATAATATAATAATTGCACAGTAGCTGGCACATAGTAGGTGCTATCTGAATGTCAGCAATTGTTGTTCCAGGGTTGGACAGATCGAATTGTGGGGGGGGGATTCTTTTATTGAGGTAAAATCTGTCTCTCTGAAACCCTTTCCTACCTCCTCTATACCCAGTCCCATCCTTTTCTTTGCCAACCCAAGCTCCCAGGCTCTTCATACATTTTAATTGAAGGTGAAGATGTTTCTGGGAAGTAGGAAGCTCAGATTGCAAAGTCTGTAGATTTCAGAATTGTATTTGTCCCCTGCAGGCAGATTCCTAGAGGAAATGAAACCTGCCTTTATCTCTTAGAGCTAGACTAGGATGATAGAATCACCAATCTAGGGATCTTGGAACAAGACTCTCATTTCAGAGAGGAGGAAATTGAGACCCAGAGAGATTAAAGTTTATTGTCAATGGCCACTCGGAGCAAAATGGCAGAATCAGGATTTGAATCCAGGTCTGTACTCAAAACCAGTGGTTTGTCTATTGTGTGTGTGTGTGTGTGTGTGTGTGTGTGTGTGTGTGTGTGTTTTCCCCTCACTGTTCTGAGGCAACTTGTCCTAACAGTGCAAGATTGGTGCTCTCTCTTTGGCTTTCCAGGAAGGCCCAAGGTTGGGGTTGTGGAGAAGGGGAAACAGAAGAGGAGATAAGTAAGGAGAAGGAGAAGAAAAGAACCAGTCATTTCAGTTCTCTGAGCCTCACTTTCTTCATTTGTGAACTGGGGATGTCACAGCATAAACCCATGGAGGTAATTTATGTGTTTCAAGGAACTGTTATGAGCTTCAAAAATTACAAAACCATATATAAAGCTTGAGTGATTTTTTTAAATGAAGGATGGAGAATGAAAGAAAGGAACAGAAGGAATAGGCTTCCAACAGAGAAAAGGATCAAGAGAAAAAACAGAGGGAGACAGAGATAGAACAGACACAAAGACAGAGATAGAGAAACAGAGAAAAGGGGACAGAGAGATAGACACAGACACAGATACACAGAGACAGAGATAGGAAAACAGAAAAAAGAACAGAGACAGAGAGACCAAGAGAGAGAACACAGAGAAAAGAGAGAGAGAAAGAGAACAGAAAGACAAAAACATGGTTAGAGAAACACAGAGAGAGATAGAAAAATGGAGACAAGGAGACATATAGAGAGACAGAGGAAGAAACATAAATTCAGAGAGACAAAGAAAAAGGAACAGAGAGGAAAAAAGACAGAGACAAAGAACAGAGAAAGAAACACAAAGACAAAGAGGATGATACACACAGAGAGACAAAGAAAGACAGAAACAGAGATAGAGACATAGACAGAAAAATAGAGAGATAGACTCAGAGCGGCCCCCCGAGAGACAGGAAAACAGAGAAACAAAGAGACAGAGAGACAGAGAAAAAGGGATGGAGAGAGAGAGAAAGAGAACACAGAGAGAAAAAAAGAGGGACAGATTCAGAGAGATACAGTGAGAGAGACAGACAGAAAAGCAACAGAGATAGAGAGACAAAGAGAGAACACAGAAAGAAAAAAGAACAGAAAGAGACAGAGAGACAGAGATAGAGACATAGATATATACAGAGAAACAGAGACATTCATTCAGAGAGGCAGTGAGATAGACATAGACAGACATAAATACTATATACAGAGAGAGACATAAATTCTATAGACAGAAGGAGACATAAAGAGACAGAGACCAGATAGACACACACAGGCACGCACATACACACACACAGACAGCATTGAAGTGGAAAGGGTAAGACCAGACACAAAAGGCAGAAGAGAGAGGAGAGAGGACTGGGGGGTTGGGGGGGAGAAGGAGAAAAGCGTGAGTGAGGAGAGAGAAGAAGGGAAGAGGAGAGGGGAGGCAGTGAGGAAGGAGAGCGGAGCTGGAAGAGAGGAAAGAAAGGAAGAAGGGGAAAGGGAAGGGGGCAGAGAGCGCGGGGAGGGGAGGAGAGGTGGAAAGATAGAGAGGCAGAGGGAGGAGAAGGCGAGTGGGGAGGGGAGGAGAGGAGGAGTCGAGGGGAGGAGAGAGCGCGCGAGGAGGATGAGAAAGACCTGAGAGTGGGGAAAGCAGGAGCAGGAGAGAAGGAGAGAAGCAGAAAAAGGTCAGCAGGAAAGAAAGGAGGCGGAGGGCGAAAGAGGGAAGATGAGGCAGGACTGGAAGCCGGGAAGGCTGGGGGAAAGGTGAGGGAAGCGGTGCTAGCAGCCCCCGCTCAGGGGGAGAGCCTAAGGGCCGATCCTCGGAGCCCTGCCCAGACAGCGCCTGGCCAGCTGGTAAGAGGACCATCCCCTCGTCCCGACTTTGCCTCCTGGACCCCAACCCACCCCGCGGGCAGGTGCCCTCCGAAGTGGCCGAGCGTCCAGGGGCTGCAGCCTGAAGCTGACTGGGAAGGCAGCTTCCAGTGTGCGCGTGTCAGCCAGTCTTCGGGGCACTCAGTTGCGGGGCTGAGGAGGGGGCAGTACTTGGGGAAGGGGCGTATCTTCACCACCCCCTTCCCCAGGCTCCAGCCTGCTTCCCGCTGGCAGGGAGCGGCGGTGCTGGGGGCCTCCCCCAGCCTCAGCCCCTCCTTCCTCACCAGGTCTTTGGGGCGCCCCCTCCCTCTCAGGGGGAGGGCGGTGGCGAGCCTCCGGCTGGGCATCTGCAGTCCCGGGAAGGGTAGGGGGGCTCCCGGGGAAACTAGACTATGATCGGAGGAAGCCCAGAGGAAAGGTCCAGGCGGAGGGGGGAGTTGGCAGCGGGTGGGGCCCACCTCCACTTCTCCCTACCCCCCCCCCCCCCCCGGTCCCAGGAGCCTGGGGAAGGGGCCCTGCAGCTCGAAGCCTTGGAGGATGGGCGGCTGCTCTGAGAGCCCCAGGTAAGTGGGAGTCTTCTCCTGCTGCCAGCCTGGGCGCCCGCTGGGAAGAGCCAGGTGACAGACGAGCCTGCGTGGGATCACCCCCCCTAGCACTCAGCCCGCACTCGCTCCCCAAGCGCCCCGGGGCAGGGAGCTGGGGACAGGTGCTGTGCCCCACGTGGCCGCGAGGCGGCCGCGGGAAAGCCCAGCCCTGCCCCCTGCTGGCGAGCGCTGGTGCCGCCTCCCGCCGTGCGCCAAAGCCGGCCAAGGTCGGCAGGCTACCATCCTCCTGTAGATGCGTTGACCCAAGCCTAGAGCGCGGAGTCCGCACTGCTCTGAAAGAGAACCGGGGCTGCTCAGAACGGGGAGAAACGGACTCTGCGGTCACAGCGGCTCCGTTCAAATCTTAGCCTCCATGAGGCACAGCGTCCCTGGACTTGTTTCCTCTTCTTGTTAGATGAGTGGGTTGGGTCATATGCATCAGCCCACGAGCTCTAGGTCATAGATTATGGAGCTAGAAGGGCCCTTAGAACCCGGGATGTCAGAGCTGGGAGGGCCCTTAGAACCCGGGATGTCAGAGCTGGGAGGGCCCTTAGAACCCAGGATGTCAGAGCTGGGAGGGTCCTTAGAACCCGGGATGTCAGAGCTGGGAGGGCCCTTAGAACCCAGGAGGTCGGAGCTGGGAGGGCCCTTAGCACCCAGGAGGTCAGAGCTGGGAGGGCCCTTAGAACCCGGGATGTCAGAGCTGGGAGGGCCCTTAGAACCCAGGAAGTCAGAGCTGGGAGGGCCCTTAGAACCCAGGAGGTCAGAGCCGGGAGGGCCCTTAGAACCCAGGAGGTCAGAGCTGGGAGGGCCCTTAGAACCCGGGATGTCAGAGCTGGGAGGGCCCTTAGAACCCGGGATGTCAGAGCTGGGAGGGAGCTTTAGAACAGAGAATGTCAGAGCTAGGAGGGTCCTTAGAACACAATGAAAGGTGCCTTAGAAGACAGAATGTCAGAGTAAGGAAAGCCCTAAAAACGCAGAATGTCAAAATTGGGAGAGCCCTTGAACATAGTATATCAGAGCTGTGAGGGCCCTCAGAACCTAGAATGTCAGAGCTAAGAGAATTTTAAAAGATTATCTAGGCTAATTTTAACATTTTATATGAGTGAATAATATGAGGATCAGAGAAAAATGAAATGAAGCTGGGTGTTCTAGCAGCAGGAGGACTAGAACTCATGTCTCCTAACTCCCAAGTTTGTATTGTTTTCAGTTAGCATAGAAGTATAATGGGGGGAAAAACAATTGGGTTTCCCCTTCTAGCTGCAGCCTGCAGAATTTTAAAAAGATATAGTATGAATCCCTTACCTCTCTCCTATCCAGTGAGCCCTCTTTTATTGGGGAAAAAAGATGGGGGGAATAGGTCTACCAAAGCAATAAATACATCAGTTGAGCCTGGTAATATATGCAGTGTTCTGTCCCCCTAATCCCCCTCCTCCACAAAGCAAATAGGAGATTCCTTTTCTCCTCTGTCCTTCAGGATTGGAACAGACAGTCTAAGTCTTGTGCTGTGGAAACCTCACATTGCCTTAAGCTTTTGATCCATTGAATCGGTTTATAGATTTATAAATTTACAGCCGAAAGGAACTTTAGAGATTGTGTCCAAGTCTTTAACCATACAGATCCAAAGAGATTAAGTAAGTTGCTTTGGGTGCCACAGCTAGTTTACAGCAGTTTATAGCTTTATTTATTTTTATAGTTTTGGCAGAATTCAAATTCAGATCTTCCTGACCCCACGTCTAGCATCCTTTCCACAATAGCATTCTTGGACCTTAATATGCAGTAGGGATGGAGGAAGATATGAGTTCACATTCTGCCTCTTATACATACATACATACATATATACATACATACATACATACATACATATATATATATATATATATATATATATCTCCAGCAAGCAGTGACACAGTAAGTAATCTGAATTGTACGTGGCTCTTTAAAACTAACCTTTTAAGTTATTCATGGGGGAGTAGCAGCTAGATGATGCAGAGCACCAGTCCTGGAGTTAGGAGGATCTGAGTTCAACTCTAGCCTCAGACATTTGACACTAGCTGTGTTACCCTGGGCAAGTCACTTAACCCTTGCCAAATTTAAAAAAAAAAAAACATTATTGATAGATGGTTGAAATCTGCCTTGGTATAGAGAATCTTTATCATTGATGTATGCAACAGGATTGGAACCATCAAAGCTCTTACCACATAGACATAAATGGAAAATTTTACACAAAGGAATAACTGGGAGAGGGAGGCAGGTTCAAGGGACTTTTCCCAGGAGCTAAATAAGGCCTGGGTTTGCTTGGCCCCCAATCTCCCATGGCTGATCAGGAGAAATGGATAAGTTTAAGCAGAGAAGTAGCTGAGCTCCTATGGAAGTGTCCAGAACATAAAGAGCAAGTTTGAAAGGAAAGGGACACTTTTAATCTGATTTTTCTTGTGCAGCATGGAAATATGTTTAGAAAAATTGCACATGTTTAACCTATATTGGACTACTTGCTATCTAGAGGAAGGAGGAGAGAGGAGAGGAGAAAAAATGGAACACAAGGTTTTTACAAGGGTGAATGTTAAAAACTATCTTTGCATGTATTTTGAAAAATAAAAAGCTATTATTTAAAAGAGAAATATTATTAACAACAGAATAAAATATCATATATATATATTTTACTTAATAGCTTTTTATTTACAAGATATATGCATGGGTAATTTTACAGCATTGACAATTGCCAAACCTTTTGTTCCAATTTTTTCCCTCCTTCCCCCTACCTCTTCCCCTAGATGGCAGGATGACCAATACATGTTAAATATATTAAAGCAAATATCTTATAATTTTTTTTAAAAAGAAAGAAAAACGGGGACAGCATAGAAGTAGGTGGTGTATATGTTCAGTTCAAATCAGCAAATTTTTATTTATCACTTATTATTATATTGGAAGCATTGGGCTAGGAACTAAAGATAAGAGGGCAAAAACAAATAGCGTCTGATATTGTGAGAGTTTATTCAATTAGGGAAAAGAACCCTGATGAGGGAGTTGGAAGACCTGTTTCATTGGTTCTTCTCTCCCCCAGCCCTGAACCTCCCATATGAATATGAGTAAGTCAATTTCTGAGCCTTCATTTCCTCATTCATTAAAAGAAGGTGCTGGTTCTCTTTGGCTCTGTTCTGTTCTGTTCATGTTTTGTTCCAATGTTTATATTCAAAAATTCTTCCTTCCTTCCAGCCCTGATATTTTGTCTTCCAAGGGTCCTTCCACCTCTGATATCTTCTGTTCTAAGGTTCCCTCCCAGCTTTGTTATCCTCTGTTTTAAGGTCTCCCAGCTCTGATATTCTCTGTTTTAAGGTCATCCTAATTCTGATGATCTCTGTTCTAAACTCCTCTTCTTGCCTGACTTTCTGTGTTCTAAGGGTTCTGTTTTTATAGTAAAATTGATTTTTAATTCTATTTTATTATTTTTATGTTTTATTTTATTTTCCCCAGTTACATGTAAAAACAATATTTTCTGTTATACATGTACATTTTTTTTTTACATATTTCCTTATGAATCATGTTGGGAGAGAAAAATCGAAACAAAAGGGAAAAATCACGACAGGGAAAAAAATAGAAGAAAAAGGAAAAAAAAGTGAACATAGCATATGTTGATTCGCATTCAGTCTTCATAGTTCTTTCTCTGAATGTGGATGGCATTTTCCATCCAAATTTTATTAGAATTGCCTTGGATCACTGAACCTCTGAGAAGAACCAAGTCTGTCACAGTTGATCATTCTGTATTCTGAGGCCTTCCCAGCTGTGACTTCTGTTTTAAAGGCCCTTCTAGCTCTAATATTCTACATTCTAGAATTCCACCCTAAACTAACATTCTATGTTCTAAAGCCCCCTTCTAATTCTGTCTGCCTCTTTTAACTCTGACTTTCTATGTTTCTCCTAACTCTGGTCCCTTCCAATTCTGCTACTGTGTGTTCTAAGAGTCTTTCCAGCTCTCATATTCTATGTTCTAAGGTCCCTTCTAGATCTGAGGTTCTATATACTGAGCATGTTTTAATATTAGCACTCAATAGTCTAAGATCCAGTCTGTGTTTTAAGATCCCCTCTAGCTCTAACATTCTGTTTTACAATCTCTCTAACATACTAGGGCTTTGCAGGAGGGGTCAGATCGACAGGTGGCTCCCTTCAACTTTCCCCCTCCCACCCCTCCCCACTCCCACCTCCCCCACCCCAGTCCCAAACCCTTCAAATCTGATTTCACCATTCTTGTCTTAAAGCGCTGTCCAAGGTTGTGCATCTCAGTTGCTAACCACAAAGGATTTCTTGACTTTTCTATGGGATTTGGTCCTGTTTTATACCCTTTCCTCTTGGATTCTGTACCTTCCCTAGTCTTTCCATGATCTTACTCTGTTTCTTTCTAAATTAGCTTTGATTTATTGTCCTCTTCTCATCTCCCTAAATGTGGGGCTCTAGACTAGACCTTCTTGCCTTTTTTCTATTACTTCCATCTGCTCTCATAGGTACAGTTATCACCTCTTTCTAAGTCTTTCTAAAATCTAACTAGCTTGAATCTCTACCTTCAACTTCTCGGTCCAACAGCCTGCTGGACAACTCTATACAAGTTTTCCCTTTCACCAAACTTTTTTTTTCTTTTTCCTTTTTTTGGGGGGGAGGGGGGACTGGGGTATAGAATAGAGATAGTGTCCACACACAATGGCTGTTTTATTAATATTGGTTGAATTAGATTGAATTGCTTCCATAGTGGATAGGGATTAGGTTTTAGGAAGCAGCATGGTGCAGATTCTCTGAACAGCAGAATGTTAAGGGGTCTCCCTCTAATGGGAAGTCTTTGACTGAAAACTTGTAATCACTCATCAGGTTTGATGTAGAAGACTATGGGACTTGGATGGCCTCTGAGAGCCTATGAGTCTGTGAACTAGACAGGAACAGATTTAAGAAATCTGCCTGAAAAACTGGAGATGTGATCCCATTTCACATCTCCCATTTGGATCATGTAAATACCAAATGTTTAATTTCTTGGTAATTAATTCAGGTAATTAGTACCTTGTTTATCCAGGCCAGGGATGATTAAATCCCTGTTCTTGACTCAAAATGGCTTTACTTCATCAACTAAAATACTCCCTTAGGCCCAGACTGGGACATCAGCCGGGCAGGGGATCCCTGGGGGACAGACAATATTGCCTTGAACACTGCCCCAGGGGAGCTACTCATCCTCATCAATTTCTGTTGAAAGTTGCTCATCTGTTGATGGGCTGGGAGAGGAGCAATGGAACCATCTGATGCTTTTGATCTGTAATAAGGAAGAAAGTGAGAGAGGTAGATAAAAGGCACGTTCAATTGGTTGACCAGAAAAGATGAGGGGACAAGGAAATAAGCATTTAGTGAGCACCTTTTATATGCCAAACGGCAGTGCTAATCTAGGATCCCTGGGTCTGATTCCCTCTTCTGTTATCTGCTGGTGTTCAACCCACTTTCCTTCCTCTCTCTGGGTTTTGGTTTCTACATCTGGGAAATGGGAGGAATAATCTTCTGCTTCCCTAACAGGAAAGTTGTAAGATTCAGATGAAATAATGAATATGAAAGTGCCATTTATGTTTGAGTCAAGAACAAGGATTTAACCCATCCCTGGCCTGGATAAACAAGTTGCTAATTACCTGAATTTTAACAAGGGAGGAAATGAATATGTCATATTTCACCTTTGTGGGGGATGGAATATAAGCTCTATGAAGGCAGGAGCTGTTTTATTTTTTTCTCACAGGCACATAGTAGGTCGTCAATAAAAGCCTAGTGATAGATTATATCTTGTGATCTGTTTTTTCACTTTTTTTGTCCCTCCTGCAGGCAGTGGTATAAACCCCAAAGCTTGGTATATTTGTAAGCACTATAATCACTTGCAATATTCCCTCCACTCCCAGGTCAGTCAGTGAGTCAGTATGGGCATTTATTAAGTGTCTCTTATAGGCTGGCACTGTTCTCATTTCATAGATGAGGTAGCTGAGACTCACTCACAGGCAGCAATGGTGCTGAGATTTGAATTCAGACCTTCCCTTTCTAAGACCAATGCCCTTTCCACTATGCCACTATTAGCTAGTTTTCTCCAGGTAATAAGAGCAAGAGCACTGGATTAGGAGGAGGAAGACTATGGTCTCAGCTCCATTCTCAGCTAGCTTTTCTTTCCTGTGCTTTAGTTCCTTCTTCATTAGAGTGACAAGGATGAACCAGGTGGTCTCTAAACTCTAGCATTCTCTTCTGCAACTCCTATTCCAAACTTCCCAATTTTAAGCAGCTCAAATAATGTTCAAGGACTAGGAATAAAAAGTAACATTCCCTGTGGTCTTGTCATAAAATTATTGAGGTAATTAGCTGGAATAGTGCATAGAATGCTGAACTCAGGAAGACCTGAGACTTCACTCAGACATTTCCTAGCTGTATGATCCTAGGCAAGTCACTTAACACTTGTCTGCCTTGTTTTCCTCAACTGTAAAAAGAATTGAAGAAGGGAATGGTACCTATTTCTCAGGATTGTTGTGAAAATCAAATCAGATAACTTTGTAAAGTGCTTTCTTCCTTCTTCCTTTTCTCTTTTTTCCTTTCTTTCTTCCTTCCCTCTTTTCTTTTATTCCTGCCTCTCTTCCTTTTTCCCCTTCTTTCCTCCCCTCCTTTCCTTTAGGAAGACTTGAATTCAAATCTAGTTTCAGACCCTAACTAGTTCATGACCCTGGCAATTCACTTAACCTCTGTCTGCCGCAATTTCCTCAACTGTAAAATGGAAATAATAATAGCACCTACCTCACAAGTTGTTATAAAGCTTAAATGAGATAATATTTGTAAAAGCAGTTACCAAAATGCCTGGCATAAAATAGGTGCTTAATATATGATTGTTCTCCCACACTCCTTCCCTTTTTTTCTCCTTCCTTCCCTCCCTTTTTCTCTCTCTCTTTCCCTCCCTCCCTTCTTCCCTCCCTTCCTTTCTTCTTCCCTCCCTTCCTTTTTTCTTTTCTTCCTTCTTCCTTCCTCTCTCTCTTCCTTCCTTCCTTCCTTCCTTCCTTCTTCCTTCCTTCCTTCCCTCATTCCTTCTTTTCTCCCCCCTCTTCTTTCCATCTTTGATTTAGAGTTCAAAGTGATCCGAGAGGGTTACATGGTCACATGGAAAGGAAGTGATAGTCAAACCAGGATTCAAATCCTCTGGCTGTAAGCCCAGTGTTTTCACTGTGCTGGTTGTATCACCCTTTCGTGATTATTAATTATTAAGGTCCCAATTGCTGCAGTACCTCAGAGCATTTTGATAGATTTCCCTCATGTGATCTTATCCATCCGCCTAGGATGCCACCGTGTGGTCACAGATTCACAGAACTGAACTGCAGGCTTTCCCAGGCACCTTGCCACCTACCCTGCTGTTACCTCAACCCTTTCTCTACCTGCTACAGACCAGGCCATTCTCTACTGCTGTGGCGCCATTCTCCCAACTGGAGCTCCTACTCTGTGCTGTTCTGTTCGGAGAGATCGCATCATATTTGTCTATCCCCAGTCTACCCATGGATCATGCTTCACCACCAGTCTTCAGCCACGCTTCTGTTAATTTAAACATTCTTCCCCCCACTTTCAATCTCTTGCTCAAGGAATAGCGATCAAAGCAACACTACCATTGCTCCTCAAAGGCAGAGGTGTAGATGGTATCAGTTACCAAGTCAATTCTACTCCTTAACCATCTCTCCCCTTTTGGTTATTTCCTTTTGTCCTGTCACTTTCTTTGTACATATTTATGTATGTTGTCTTCCCCATTAACTCCTTCAGAGCAAGCACTGACTTTTGCCTGTTTTTGTATGGCTAGCACTTAACCCAGTGTCTGGTACACAGTCAGTGCTTAATAAATGCTTGTTAATTGATTGTATTTTTACTACCTCTACCCCCTTGTCACAGCATACTAGACTTGGACTCTTTCCTTCTTTAATTCATCTTTCATTTTACTATCAGATTCATCATTCTTTTGCAGAGATCTGCTTGTATTACTTTAAAAAATATTCAATGTTTTCTTATTGCATCTGAGAAAAGTTCATCATTCAAGGCCCTTGGTTCCTATTCTCCTAGTCTACAGGCATTCTATTGTCCTGCTGAGACCGTTAGGTGGTAGAATGGCTAAATTGTAGGGCCAGAAGTCAGAACCAACTGAATTTAAATCCAGTCTTGTGGCCCTGGGCAAATCATTTTACCCTATTCACCTTAGTTTTCCCATCTGTAAAATGAGCTGAGAAGGAAATGGCAAACCACTCTAATATCTTGGCCAAGAAAACCCCAAATGGGATCACAAGGAATCAGATACAATTGAAATGACTAAACAATAATCACAACAGTAGATGTAATATCTCAATAGGCGGTTTAAAGTTTTCCTGATTCCATGCCTTTATTTATACAGTTCTCTGCACTTGAAATGCCTTTCCTTCTGTTCTGCAAATACTGAATTCCTACTCAGTTCCAGGGGCAGCTAGATGATACAGTGGATAGAGCACCAGCCCTGAAGTCAGGAGGACCTGAGTTCAAATTTGACCTTAAATACTTAACACTTCTTGGTTGTGTGACTCTGGGCAAGTCATTTAACCTCAATTGCTTCAGCAAGAAAAGGAAAAATCCAACTCTAATATCACCTCTTCCAGGAAGTCTTCTATAATTATTCCCACCCCAGTTGGTAAGGCACCTTTTCCCTAGAATATCATAATACATTTTGCTTGCTTTGCTCTAATGCATTTATTGAATATTTTAATATTCCCCATAATATTACTAACTGGAAGAAAAGGAAGGAATAAGCATTTACATAGCATCTATTATGTACCAGATACTAGGCCAAATGTTTTATAGATATCATCTCATTTGATTCTCACAACCACCTATGCTGTTATTATTCCCCTTTAACAACTGAGGAAGCTGAGATTAAAACCTGCTGAGGATCACACAGCTATTAAGTGTTTATAGCTGGATTTGAACTCGCATTTTCCTAACTCTATCCACTGCCCCAGCTGTCACTAGTACGTATTTAACTTTCATTGAAATTGGATTGTGTTGTTTTTGTCTATGTCTGCATCTGTTCTCTATTGGAGCATCTCGACCTTTTATCTCTCCAGCACTTACCATCATATTCTGACATAGTAGGTCTTTAATATGTGATTATTAAGTGAATGAATGAACACGGAATGGTGGGTCATAGAATGTCAGAGCTGGAAATACATGATATTTACATATAAAACGCAGACTTGGGATCGGAGTGCTGGAAAGAATATCAGAGAACATCCAATCCCACCACATCTCTAAAGGAATCCTCTCGATAGCAACACTAATAAGTCATCACACAGTTCTCCCCTGAAGACTTCTAGTAAGGGAGTCCCACTAATAATCATTTGCTAATCATGCTAATAATAGCATTTCCATAGTGCTCTGAAATTTATAAATAACTTAATAAATACTTTCTCATTCTAGCTTCATAGTAAACCTGAGAAGTAGATGTTATTATTCTTGCTTTGCAGATAAGGAAACTGAAGCAAATGGGGTAGAGTGATTTGCCCAGGGTCATATACCTAGTAAATATCTAATGCTGGATTTGAACTCAGGAAGATGAGTCTTCCCTGACTTGGAGCCTGATATTTTAGCCACTGACCCACCTGGTTGCCCTGTGCTAAAGAGGATATATATGAGAAAGTGAGACAGGACCTACCCCACCCCCATTTCACCCTTTATCCCAACAAACATACACATATGCCATACACAACACAACACACACACAACACACACTACACACCACACCCACACATACATATACAGAGTTTTTATATTACTAGTATTTTCCAATAGATCTCTCTCCTCTCCCCTAGAGAACCACTTTTTGTAACAAAATAAAAAGGGAAACAATATAGCAAGACTTGTTCAACATATCAATCAAGTCTGACTTTATCTATCATGTTCCAGGTACTCCCCACCTCTAAAAAGAAGGGAAGTGCATCTCCTTATTTAGGAGTTAACATTTTAACAAGGAGGGACATCACTAAATGGTGCCGGTGGTCAGGGAATAGTGTTCAATAATCAATAAGCCTTTGTTAAGCGATTACTATGAGGGGGGCAGCTAGGTGACC